>NW_011967218.1:1320780-1357639 GCF_000949405.1 Vollenhovia emeryi | reverse complement strand
CTAGAACTTGGACCAAGTTCTAGCATCGTGGACACAGGCCTTTATGGCCAGTCTCTGAGTACAGGGTCTCTAGGTGTGGGGAACGGATGACCGCGCGGATGACGAAAAATTGAGGAGACTAGAGAGGGGAAAGAGGGCAAATTTAACGTTAGGCGCCTGTGCGAGGGAAAATAACGGAGAAGGGACGAGGTTCTAGAAAATGTTCTCTCGAATCGTCCTCTGATATGTTGCGACCGCTACGTTGAAATACGCCGAGTATATTACAAGGGATACGTCATACTCGCGGAAGTTTCAGATATAAAAAATATGCGTCTCTTGCTTTCTCAGGCTGTTCTTAGCACGATCCGAGGCTCATCAGAATTCGGGAGGGAGGAAAACTCGATGCAGGCGTTACCTCTGCGAGTATACACAAGCACGTTGTATTTATAATATGTATACACGGTACACGCACGGCTTATCGCGCGCGCGTATGTATGTATAGGTACATACAGAGACAGACAGAACGTGAGACACATATAGATACATAACACTAACTATATATCTCGCAATAAAAAGAAATCGCGCGGGCCTTCTGCTAGCCAAACTATGCGCAAGCACACTTTTATTTACAAAGCTCTCCGGTTCGTCGATTATATGTCGACGACACCTGTCCCGTGTTCGCACGGCCCCTCACGTGTTAGTGGAACCTACGGTGCTAGTTCATCGACGGCGACGACTCGATTAGGAAACAGTTAGGTGTGGACAGTGGGAAACGCGCGTGAGAACGTCCGGAAGTGGACGAAATGCCATCTCGACAGCCCTTCGTCCCTTAGGGCCCGGTTTCTCATTTTCTGATTAACCAGAGGCTACTCGACTCTCCAGCCCTTCGCTTCCTCAGAGGCTCAGTTGTTTCATTTTCTGGTTAACAGATAACCAGAAAATGAAAACTGAGCCATGGAGGAGGCTTTGTCCTCGTGAAAAAAGAATTGTATTCGAGTTTTCACTGTCAATGTGTTTAGAGTGTTTCAAAACGTCAAGAGAACACATTTTGAAGAAAATGTGTGTACGTATGTTCTGTTCGCGCTCTAACTTTCTATATTATTATCTAAGAAGAGACAGGTAATCGACTAATCTCTGGTTAACATTCAACTAGAAAGTGAAAAACCGGGCCTTAAAAAGGTAAAGGAGTCGTCAACTTGCTACACGGCCCTTGACATAATTTTCGCGATTATCCCTGAAGTTCTTTCTCGACGTACAGTAGAGTCCCGATTATCCGAGTTAACGTGGATCAGGAACACCTTGCATAATCGGAAAAAAAAGTAACGAAACTGGACCTCGGCCTAAGATGAGCCTCGCGTTTTGTTTGTAAGCGTCCAACGTCTCGTTACTAAGACACGTTTAGCAAGTAGCAAGAGGGTAACAGTGGACGACAGAATCGGTCTGAAATGTGCACAATAATTTCCACTGATTTAAGATACCGTAAATCTTTTCTCATGATCTTCGTGTAAAGACTATCGAAACGTTAATATTGCTATTAAAATTGATAACTGCAAGAATTTAATTGAAACGTCACCTCGGACAAACTGGAATTCGGATGACCGCGACTCGGGGACTCTACTGTATGTGTTCTATTTTGGTTTATCTTCTTATTTTTCTGTATGTCAAAATAAGCTTTCGGCTTTAAGAAAGAATATTAATCCTTCTGACGTTGATTTTTGAAGAAGTTAGAAAGCAAGAAGAAGGGGAATACAAGAGAAGAAAATTCGATTTGAACGTATCCGTATTTCAAATCTACGAAATGTCTTTGACATTTTAGGCCAATTAAAAATTTTGTATCGATAATAAAGCAGACGTTTGTCGATTGAGAATTTAAGTGGGCCGAAACAGCAACGTCAAAGGAATCGAAGCGCGACTCTCAGTTCTCTTGGGAAAATGAGAAGATGATGTTTCGCTATGAAAATTTTCGTGTTGGAGAAATGGCATTTCGATCACTTCTCGACTTGATTTGGAACAATGTCACAAGCTTTATCGAGTACTGTAGGCCGACGAGTATCACGTTCTTGTTAAATACGTAACCATAATGATATTGACTCTCCTATACCCAGGAAGATTTAAGGATGCCCATACAAGGATATCGAAAGTGTTCCCTTATCATAGCGGGAAGCACACTCGAGATAATCGCCCACATGTTTATGTATACAGATATACATGTCGATAACGGATTAATGCTAGAAGTCGCGGATCGAGACGAATGCCTCTAACCGAGCGCACGTTAATGAAAATCGCGTTAAGTACAGACGTTTCGCAGCGAAACGCTTCACGGTGAATGAAACATGAACGCGCTGTCGAAATGGAATGGTCGATAGTCCTTGCAATCTCGATCTGGAAGATCGTATTATTCGCCTCGATCCTCGATGATGCTATTTCCTATCACCCTCCGTTTTTTAACCCTTAAGTAGTCTTGCGGTCAAGTGGCTTTTAGGATTAAATGGCGAGCATTCACGTGTAAATCCCAATTTGCAAATTGCTTTTGCGAGCCGCTCTCTGCCTAAGGTAAAGAGCGATTTAAGGTAGAGAGCGCAAGAGTGAGCAGCCGACACAAGCGGGGAGGCAAAACGAGGAGAATTGGGAGGATCTCGGTAGAGACAGCGACGGAAGAGGGTGAAGCGCGAGGTGAATAAAAGATGAGATTTTTTAAATAAATAACGTACTTCCGCGGGGAGAAGTTCAACTACCAACACCGATACCAGCAGTAGCGAAAATTAAACGCGATTGTTAAAAGCCTGAAAAAAAACCGGGCGTAATAAGCAACCTACTGCAACGCGACCAATCAAGGGTTAAACCTCACTTCGCTACCCGTGATTATCACCCTCGCATTCACACACTCACTCTCTCTCTCTCTCTCTTTCACTTTCTCGAAGATTTGTCGCTACGGCGGTGCAGATCACCCACAGGGCATGTTGCGCACGAGGTGACGGAGAAGGACGAGAGTCGTGCATTTACTCGCGCTGCAGTATCTCCTGATTCAGGAAAATAGACAAAGCGTTCAGACAGTCTGACTCTCTCGCATGGAGCGTTCCAAAGCGGCCGTTCGTTTCTGTCAGAATGAATTTAACGAGAGCCGGGGGGAGACCTTGGTCTCTCTCTCAAAGGTGAGGGGAGCAGCTCGTGGCCGTCTCTCCTCCCGTTCTCTCAGAATTGATTGAATACTGTCGAACTATTCTGGGCTACCGGCGAATTGTAAACGATCGCACCTCGCGATCGCCAAGCAAGACATTCCCTTTTTATTCCGAATTATTCGACGTTTAAACCGACATGCTCGACGAGACTCTTCGAGAAGCGAAAGGCGTATTGCGCGGCGCAAATCATGCTGACGTGTGACACTCGACACGCATAGTTTTGCGTTTCGTCAGTCCTGATAAAGCGTTTGTTTACTTTTCAATAAAAACGCGCGGCGCAGCGTAACAAAGAATACGCATCGTCGACGCGTTCGTCACGGCGTGAGACATCTCGGGGAATAATATCAGCGGCGCCCGTTTTTTTTTTTCAGAGGCGAAATTCGGCTTGGGACGCTCCATGCGGATCGCGATTAGTCGATTCATCCTGGAATATACAACGGCGGCAATGGACAATCATGACATTGTTGCAACGAGACACATACGCAAAAAAATTATGAATCAAGTAAAACTGCCGTGCAAATAAAAACGTAGAAGACACGAAAGGAAATATTTTTTTAACTAATGAGAATTGTTAGGAGATTCATATAATTTGTACACCGCGCCAAGAAATAAATGAGCAGGGGCTTGCGCGCCTCTTTCGGGCGTTTTTGTTTTGTCTTTTAGCGAGCTATGTATCAATGCGCGCTCGGCAGCGCATCACGGTGACTACCGTCATAATCAGATCGGTAGTATTCACGATAATTAAAGTGAGTACGTTATATTACGGCACAGTGTTATTTCTTACCCACATACATAACAAGAAATTGGCGACGAGGCTGCCGCTGTGTCTGTAAAACTTGCGATTGGACCTTTCCAATCTGTCGGTGAGAAGGTACGGTCAACGACGAGAAAGCGAGAGAACATTTACGAAGGTCCCAGGACTAGCGAGACGTACAACGCATTTGCAAAAATGCCCCAAGATACAGCAACTGTGGACCAAATATACCAGGATCATTTGCCATTGAAGCACTCGATCCATCGAGTACATCGTGGAGATGCTGGGTACAACGTTTACAAGGTGCCTTTCTCATTTTCGGCATTGCGGGTGACGCAAGGGTGCCATATTTGTTACGTGGGCCCGACAGCGTTTGACGTCCTGTGCGACCGCTTGGATCCGGCGGATCCATTTGCACAATCTTATGAGGTACTAGTCCAGAAACTCGAAGAATTCTATGAGCCTCCTCCGCTCGAAATAGCCGAAAACTATAGATTTCACCAGAGGAAGCAGCTCGAGGGAGAATCTGTCCAGCAATTTATGGCAGCACTACATAAACTTAGCATTCACCGCAAGTTTGGGGACTATGTGAAGACCGCGTTACGCAATCAATTCGTCTTCGGATTGATAAACAAGAAGGCTCAAGCTCGTCTACTATAGGGCTGCCATCCGTCCAGTTTTCTCCGGATTTGTCCTAATTTCGTTAGCATCCGGGGACGTCCGGGGGGATTTTTTAAAGTAATCCGGTTTTTAAGCGCGTAGAACTAACATTATTTAATCTGCCAAATATATCCGCGTACAGGGTATTGTCAGAGCGTCCAGGGCGTCGGTTGGAATCAATGATACAATAATATTGTAGTAGTCATTATATTGATATTATTAATGATAATTAATAATAAATAATTAATAAAAGATTCAGTTTTATCGTTTTAATATTATGTTGCAGTAATTTAATATTATAAATTATGGGTGTCCGGGTTTCAGACGGAAAAATCCGGGGTTTTAAACCTTTCTGTCCTAGGCCAGTAAAATTACAGATGGCAGCCCTAGTCTACTAGAACGAAAGGAACTTGGATTTCGACAATGCGATAAGAATAGCAGTAACCATGGAGCTTTCGGAAAAGAGTTCTGAGCAGATGAAGACTGGAGGTGCAACGTCCACTGGCATCGACCATCTGAAGGCAGGCAAGAAACCCCCAGGCAAGAGCGCTGAAGGAAAGAAGACCCCATACGACGCTAAGAAATTTACAGGTCGTAACCCGTCTAATTCGCGCGGTAAATCTGTAACTAATACTAATATTAAGTGTTTTAGGTGCGAAAAGCCACATTTGGCTAGTAAATGTACATTAAGTCGAGACATTCGTTGTCACTGTTGCGGGAAGCAAGGTCATCTTAGCACAGTTTGTTTCAGGAAGAACTCTATGACAAATCAATTACAGGCAATTTTGGCCTTAGAGCATACAAATCACCGCGATAAGTTCATTATATCACTAAGAATCGACGGGAAGCCTATGAAATTTGAGGTCGACAGCGGTGCAGCGATAACCGTCGTAAGTGAATCAGATGTAGCCCGATTTGTTTCCAAAAGCAATTATTAATCGTACAGATTTACAATTAATATCATATTGCGGTCGTGTAATACGCACAAAAGGTTTCATATCAGTTCTAGTAAAATACAAATCCGTTACGAAAGAATTGAATGTGTACATCGTACAAGGAAGTAGAAAACCTCTTTTAGGGAGAGAGTGGATACGGCAGTTGTTAAATGGTCGTGAATTCCTGGATTGCAATGCTTCGGTCAATAATATTTCGATACAGTCTCAAAATAAATTACAAGTAATACTCGATAAATATAAAAATGCATACCCCTCGGAACGATCCGCCATTAAAGGCATACAGGCAAAATTAACATTAAAAGCCGATGTTACACCAGTGGTTATTCGGGCACGCCCAGTTCCATTCAGGTTACAACCACTAGTAGAAGATGAACTAAATAATTTAGAAAAAGCCGGGGTTATCGAAAAAGTCACTACATCTCAATGGGCTACCCCTGTCGTTCCTATATTAAAAAGAGGCCAAACAAATGGCCAAGCCGAACGTTTCCTACAGACACTCGAGCAGGCATTGAAACGTATGAACTGTGACACATCTAGCATTAATGTAGCTTTAAGTAAAATGTTAATGCAATACCGTTCTATGACACACGCTACATCAAATAAATCCCCAGCAGAAATGTTCATAGGTAGGAAAATGGTTACTCGATTGGGTCTGATATTTCCCAATAAGGAAAAGGAAGGCTCAGACCCGGGCGAGTCAACTAGATTTATCTGTTGCGGAGAGAGAGTGGCGTGTAGAAACTACACCTCAGGAGAAAAATGGAAATTCGGAAGAGTTAGAGAGAGATTAGGCAAACTACATTATAAGATACAACTCGACGACGGTCGATATTGGACAAGACACATAAACCAAATTCGTTCTATTGGGAAAGATACGCCCAGTATAAGCAACTCCCAGAACAACGATTCTTACTGGAGTTCATCAGAGTTGCGCGAAGAAGAAAATGTCACGCCTGAAACTGAAGGACAACAACCCTCTTCAAGTGCTGCACAAACCAATACCCATCCACCAGAGGAACAGGAAAAAAGGGTGTCGGATCAGCAAGCTGTAAGGCGTTCGAGTAGAATAAGAAAACAAACAGACCGATATGCGGCACAATAATTTTTTGTTAACAAAGGAGGGTGTTAGGAGATTCATATAATTTATACACCGCGCCAAGAAATAAATGAGCAGGGGGCTTGCGCGCCTCTTTCGGGCGTTTTTGTTTTGTCTTTTAGCGAGCTATGTATCAATGCGCGCTCGGCAGCGCGTCACTCTCACGGTGACTACCGTCAGATCGGTAGTATTCACGATAATTAAAGTGAGTACGTTATATTACGGCACAGTGTTATTTCTTACCCACATACATAACAAGAATATTCTTAAAATTGCCAGATACGGTCGATAAAAATCACTGATGTTGGAAATATTTCCGCTTTCAAAATCAGTTCGGCCTCGTTCAAAGAGTCAATTTCCTGCGTTGTCGGTGTTTCGCGAATGTACGATTAAATGTACGATAAACACAATTTCACACGAAATCAGCATGGACTCTCCATTGCTTCGGCTGTAACTTCCTGTGTCCGATCGGTCAACGAAATGAATCAGGACTTACCATCTCAGTCGTGAGACTCGCTAGGGCCTCCTCCACAGTGGCCGCGATCCTCCCGCCGTCATCCTGACGTTGATTACCCTTGATCGGCGTCGTCGGGCAACCTAAAATTATCGTTAATCGTCATCGTGCAAAAATTACCGTTGGTCCTCGCAGATTACCGTTAACGGAAGGTACGAGGTACCCGGGCGATAGTGCGATTTCCAAATTAGCTCTATACTCGCGGTAACAAGCGGTCGCAACTGTGAGGGATTAAGAAATCCTTCGGATATAAATGATCACAGTGTGAAATGTCACGCGCGAGAGCGTATGCGTAGCGTCTGTGTGAGCGTTTCGTGACAAATGCTTTTAAATGGTAAGCGGTACCAGAGTCTGCACTCCTCTTCCTCGAGGATTCCGCAATCTTTGAGCGAAACACCGTGCGCTCGGAGAAATTGTGAGAAGAAGCGTGTGATCTAGTTTCCCGTGCGAGCCAATAGAAAAGATATATAAAGGCAAAAGAGATAAAAACAAATATAGACAAAGATCGAAATTTATTTGCCAGCGATTTCCTTAGCGATTGTTTGAAGATCGGAAAACGTACACGTAGATGAAAGCAAAATAATTAAGTAAACGTGCAGACAGGATCTGATGAAGAATGACGAAAGAGCGAAGTTTCGCCTTTTCATATTTTTTTCTCCTTTATTATCTCCTTCATAGTTTGCAGGCATTTTAACAAAGTTTCATTGAAATTAGCTAGACAGGGCTAGATAGAGCAATGTTGATTGATTATAACTGTTTCGACTTCGCGTTTCGGCGTAATTAATTCCGTCTAATAACTAATACACGAAATAGAATGTGCAAAATGACAACCGGAGAATTACGTGTAAAATGCATTAAATTGCACGTTGCGTCGATTTCGCGATAAACGGCAACATCTAAAACGGTTTTCGTTTAGAATCAAAATCGAGTGAAGTTTTTAATATTAAAGTTTCTTTGCTTTTTAATTATCGTATTCACGTTTTGCATGTACACAAGTATTTCGAGACGATTAAATAATGTTACTGTAATTTCATTAAAACATCTCTTTTACCTTCAAAAATGTTATAACGATCAATAAAAATCATAATCCAAAAACCAAGAAAAATATATACATATACATTTGTTCTGTATAAAACAAATTGAAATTTCTAATTTATATTTTAAGCTTCTTTAAACTTTTTGGTATGTTAATTAACATATTAAATCCTATGTTTTCACGTTCCTTTTGTTGCGAAGGATTTTAGAATCCCTGTTTTGGGGCATTAAAAAAAGGTTAATTCTTGCCAAATTAATATTTTTTGGAATGTAATTTGACAGTTGCACGTGATACCTGATTTAAAAGCTAATGAAAATGACATATATATGTATAATTGAAGAATGATATTTAATGTTCAGAAGAATTATAGCTTTTCATGAACTGAATATACACTATGTATAAACTAGTTCTACGATATTAACAATTAACAAGATACAAAAACCTATCGCCAACATGATTGCCGATATTGTGAACTCTGTTCACATCATCCAATTTATATCGATCGAAACTAGAGAAAGCTCACAAAAAGGCTTATAGAATCAGTCTAGTATAGTTCTCGAAAATTAAGTTGACTCTCTAATATATATTCTCCTCGCAAGAAGGCAACAAGCTAGAAAATCATTTAAAAAAGTCTAGAAGCTCTCTGTTAACACTCGACAATTAAAGAATGAACGAGACTCAATATGACGACTACGTTTGTCCTCGCAGTAGCGTCTCCTCGTTGGAATGTTCAGAGGAGATAGAAGAGAGGGGAGGTACCAGCAGAAGAAGCAGAAGTCCACGTGGCGGTATCCTTCAGGAGCTATAGTAGATGTTGAGCGCGTAGAGCAACTTACCTATGTCGCCGCTGCTGGAGCTCTCGGTGAAGGACGGCGTGCCCTCGGTCCACGTGGGCGTCGAGCCCTCGGCACTTCCGGCCGGTGGGGTCCACGTGAGACCGCCGCCACCTCGGCTGCTGCTGCCGCCGCTCTCGACGCTCAGCGACGACTTGGTTTCCCTGCCGCCGCTGCCGCTGCCGCTACCGCTACTCTCCAAGTGCACGTCCGATATGCTGAGGATAAATTCGTCCGTGACGTTTAACGCCGACAAACTGAGAGGATCGAGTAACCATGTGTGATTAAATTAAAATCAAATACTAACATTCTCCTTTTCCTGAGGTTGCCGTGACAAAGCAAAGAAAAGAATGTTTTCGTTTAGATGCGTGCGAAGTGCGAAGACAAGCGTAAAATGTATTTCAGGCTAAGTATCAGGTAACATCGAAAAAGAAAGTTCAAGCAGTGTAAAGACGTATTTGTGTACGTGTCTTATCAATTGCATATCCGGCGGTCAATCAGTAACATCTATTCCTAAAAGTTGTACGTTTCGCCAAGAATTTCGCAACTATCATACATTAAAATTGGCTAACTTCTCTTTTCTATCCATGTGAATATACAAGATAAGACATAACATTCTGCTGTTGATTTTGTTACTGGTTGAGAATTGAAGCATTTAAAAATTGTCAACGATTAGCGATCGGCTGAAGAGCGTACTCACCTTACAGTGTCGTGATACGTCTTGGTGAGGGTAACGTGATGAACAACCTTATTTTGTTTGGAATGAGCAGAGGACAGACTGCTCGCGAGGATGGTGGTCGCGCCGCCTTGCTGAAGGTGACCACCGGAAGCCAGGGTTTGGTCATTCGAGCGGACTGCATCGTCAAAGGGCGGGGGCGGGGTGGAGCAAGTGGAAGGAAGGGTGCCACCTACAAAAAGCGCGCTACAATTAGCTCTAATTAATAGCACGCGCGTCGAAGGCCGGGGTGAATAGTCGACAGAGGCTGGATGAGATTAGGGATTCGTTTGCACTAATAATCACACTCATATATGCTGTTACGTAGACGACACATGTTTACAGAAAATTACGATTTACTCCTCGAACAGCGACAGTATAGTGTTTTAGAATAAATACAGTTCTTATCGCGCTTTCTCGAAGCGCTGATGTACCTTCTCGTGTTTGCGAAAGAAAAGTTGAAAGACTTGGCAACGCTTCTCATAAGATGTTTGTCACTGTATCGAGTTGCATACGTTAACTTATTGACAGCTTGATTATTGTCAACAAAATTCGCAATCGATTCAAGATGATTTGAAGTTAATTTTATACATTTATGCAGATTAAAAAATGAACTTTATATGTGACTTTAATTGTTACTGTACTTGGAATATTTAACGTATGCATTTATATATTTTTATGTATTTCAATTATATTAATAATTCATATATTACATATTATTATACTGTAATAATCTCTTCTAATTCTGCTATAAATTAATGTTTCTGCCCGTCTATATGTGCATACATGGCTGATGAAGCTTAGAACAACTACTGATATTTATAAGAAAGAAGATAATGATGAAGTCTCCAAGCGCGATTATACGCAGTACGCAGTGAGAAAACTACGCAGGGCAAAATTACATTTCCAACATTTTTAAGAAGGCGAGCTGGCGATAAATTGGCAAAACCAGATTCTACGTCGTGTTAATATTACTATTTACCTAAGATCATTGCATTTTTTAAAATGCTGGAAATGTCAATAAAGCGTCTATTCAAAATTGATAGAAGCAATTTCGCGCGAACGAGTATTTAATTGTATTATTCACTTATATATTATATATATATATACATAAGTGCAACAGCAAATAAATTATTTAATTAAAATGTGTACGATAGGTCCAGCTTTATACAATGCGATCGCTACGTCATCAACGTATTTGTGTGAACATCTCTTGTATTGCGAGATAAATTACTACTAATTCATTAACAAAGCTTCACAATGACTCGATATATACGATTAACGCAGCACAGTACGACTGGGAGGTAAATAAACGCAAGTAATTAAATCGGACGGATATCGAGTTACGAAGTAAATTAGTAACAAAAGCAACGGAGATATTGTTCGGGAAATAATAACGCGATATAAGCAAAATATCATTTCCTGTAAAACACGTTGCGTTTATTCACTCGCTGGTGATAATGAAATTCTATGCATGCAGTTTCTAATAAAACTCGAACTCGGTACTTAAGCTGATAGGGACATCAATCACATAACGTAACGATAGTTTTACACAATAAGCAGGGAAAACTCGAGAACGATTTTTGCTGTACACAAACGATACCTCGCCGATGCCTTAAATCGACTGACATTGAAACGCCGCAAACGTGGCAAAGACACCAGGGAAGATATTAGTTATTAATCAACACAGATTATTCTCTCCGGTCTATTAATGACGATGGTCGAACATTGAACAGTAAACGTAGCACATAGTTTTCGATAATTTTAGTGATTACCGAAAACACTGTTGTCACAATCTGAGATATGAGATCGGATGATGAAATGCAGGAAATAATAATTGTAAGAACGCGTGCTTGTCGTGCAGCAATGATAGAAAGGGGTAAAAAAAAAGAAACATTTTATGCGATAAGCGTCCAGATACATGAAAGCTGTAGGTTTTCCTTACAAAGGCTAGTAGCTGCGGCTCCTTTTTATAAGATTGCAAGTTCGGAAAAAGATGTACTATCTGATATGCTATCGTGTACGCAATTGAAAATCGTTATCAGTGATACCAAGACTCCCATCGTTATAAATATTTCCTTAAATCGCCCTCTCGTTCTTGTGTCTGTATATATATTGATTACTAAGTCCCGTAATAATCTAAGTTTAGCGACCAAGAAATATCTTTATGTGAACGATCGCGACTTGCGATAAGTATGCAAAAAAGAAACATTCGGCTTAAGCGTCCCAAACCCTGGATTAAACGATAAGTCATCGCAGTGGCTGCTCGAAAGCGATTTAAATTTCTGCCTCTCGTATTCGGCGCCGATATTTAATGATCCCGCTTTCAACACGACTTCTACCTCCTGCCGGTTCAGATGAATCTCATTGACCGACAACGTAAGCTTCTGTTTAACGGCGTTAATTTCATTCCTGTAAATCAAGTTGTCCAAATGTGCATCTTCTCGCCGGGCGCCCTTCGTTTCGTCTCTCCCGTCCGCCTTAATCTTCTCGAAGGTCTTCACTTTTTTGGAAACGGAAGACTTTACACCGCTGTTCCTATTTCGAGTGTCGTCGAAACTGGAAGGTATAAACTCTTCTCTCTTGGTTGTGCTCGGCAATTTATTTCGGTTCGCATCTTTCAGACTATTCTTCCTAATATCGTCGAGTGAAGATCCCTCTTGACGAAAACCAGAACTTCCATCGCGGCCAGTTTCCGAGGACTTGTGTCCGTTTGATCTCCCGTCAGTCTGTCGATCAAACTTACTGATTTTTTTGCGAACCGCTGTATCATCCGTGCGTTCATTTTCAGCCTGGCAACTATTTGGAAAGATTCCTTGGAATCCGCCTCTGTTATTTCCTTGTTCGTAATTTAATTTCTCAGAGATGCTCTTCTCTTTATCGAGACTGTCGTAATCTCTACCGGAAGAACAATTCTGCGTCGTTTCATATCTGCTTGCTGACTGCTTCTTTCTGCCTGTGAAACCTGTGTCATTTATATTACCTTTCTCCTGAATCTGACAACTGCTATTCTTACTCGTTTTTACAGACAACTTGTCACCCTCTCTCTTCGTATTTATCTTCTCATCTTCGGGTAAATCTCCGTTAAAAGTTCCTCCCACGGATGCACGTCTCTTGGACGGTTTCGGGGCAAGTCGCTTCTTTCGCTTAGATTTTTCTCGAATCTTCTGCAGCAAAATGCTGTCTTTTTTAATTGATGCCAGTTTAAAAATCTTTTGTCTGGTCCAGTCTGCAACAGGTTTATCCTCCGCATGAGATATGTTTGCGCGATACGATCTCGTATGTTCCACTGGTTTGCAACGGTTCGACAGTGTCGTGATCGTTACAATAGACGCTTCAAGGTTCCTTTGCTTCCTCTTTACCATTTCATAGTATGTCTCCGAGTGTTTCTTGTCCTTTCTCGACATCTTGTAATTCATCAGGTCGGCTCGAGAGCCTGGATTCAAAAAGTACGTAAACTTCGCTAGATGATCCGTCTTGGTGTCATTCCTTCTCTCCTTATCTTTCTTCGAAACTCCACAGCTGTCGGTTCCGGTAATTCCATAAAAATTTGCCGTGCGATCGGGTCGACGGATCCCTCTATCTGGTCTGAGAGGGTGCAGGCTAGTCTTAATGACGTACGCGTTGTCGACCTTCTCCACGCTGACAAATTCTTCCTCGTCCTCGTCGAGTTCTTGGATCTGCCAGTTCTGAATCGAGCCCATCGGGCGAACCCGTCCGGCCTCCCGGTCGCGATGCGTGACGCGATAGGTATCGAGTGTCGATGTATGGGCATGCAACGCGCTCGAGGTCGCGGAGGTAGCTTTAGTAGAAGTAGCAGCAGTGATAGTAGAGGCCACAGTTTTAGCGGTGGTGATAGAAGTAGAGATGGAGGAATGGTCAGGTAGGAGCGAGTGGTGCAGGTCGCACGAACTGTCATGCAAGCGGTATCTCGTGATTATGGCTGCTTCATCACCTCGGCTGGAAGTCACCGACGACGTCGTCGAGGCGGCGGTGGTGCCGGCCGCCCGGTGATCCTCGGAGGATCTGCTGGTCCTCGAGGCGCCCGTGCCGCGCGGCGGCACCGGCGGTGGGACCTTGCCGGACGGCACCAGGTTCGGGTTCGGCGGACTGGCCGCGCTTCTACCCTTCAGCACGGCCGGATAACTCGTGACCTTGACCGTGGGGGCGGTCCCGGGCGGATGCTCGTGATACGGACCTTGACCGGCGGCTAAGGTCAACGGGGGCGGGCTCAGCGGACCGGCGGCAAGGTTAACCGGGGTGGAGGTGGCGATCGGCACCGAAGCCGCCGCGTTCGTCGCGCTCATCGCAGGATCGGGCGAGCTAACTGCTGCGTAGCCGTTCGAGGTCGTCCAAGGGTTCAACGGGGGAAGTCGCGTGTGCAGCGGCGCGGGATGGGAAGACAGAGAGAGAGACAGGCGAAAAGAGAGAAACAGAAAAGCCGGATGAGAGAAGTCGAATGATCGGCGAACCGTGCAACGTTGATTCTTCTCCGGTCGCTACCACTTTACGAGAGTGGCTCGCGAGTGCGACATTTTCTAAATACCGCAATTTTTGTCACGATACACACGTGAGTCTGCGATCAAAGGTAGATTCGTGATCGGTGCAATAATGTTCATTGTTCGCTACGAACTGTTATTGTATACTCGTGGAGTTTACGTTGCACGGTCCGTTTCTAAAAATCACAATTCTAATTAAAGCGATAAATGATACATGACTGATAATTATACAACAAAGATTGTCGTAACGCGGAGTCAATTAGATCATTTCCATTAATTATACCCGTTAAATTTCATCTTTAATCTTAGATAGACACCTAATATGCTACAGAGAACAAATTTATAGACGGCTCCTAAAAACTTTTCTCACCGCCGGTTGGTTTTTACATCTTGAATGAAGAAAGTACGTTATGCTTTCCGAGCGTAACGCCGTTTCGAAAGATAACGCTACGTTTTCGCGGTGTCGCGACGCAATCTCGAGAATATGGCAATGAACAACTGTACATAACGAGAGTAAGTGATCGTATGAGACTCACCGGCCTTCGTAGGTGATGTAGCATGCATTGCCGAACCTCCAGTCGCCGCCACCGCTAAACCACCATACAACACCATGTACCATTACCGTACTGCGGTACGTGTCCAGCTCTTAATCGGAGACAGAGAAACTCACCGCGGATCTCGAGAGGATGCCCGGAGACGCGAAAGCCATTCAGTGCCGAAAGCGCGTTACAAGCACAAGACGATCTCGTATTCGGCGTCACGAAATCTCTTTGTCGTAGGGTTTGAAACCGGCCGTGCGACAGCAACGACACGCAAAGGTATGCGCTCCGTTCTTTTCGGCCACCATCAATAAAATTGTGGGATTTCATTCTCGCGGATTGTCATTCAAACCCTGCTTCATCGTCAAGTATGCTACGTTCCTTGAAGCGTTTCATTCGCAGCGAAGCACGAAAAGCGAACCCCGCCGAAATCGCGCGGTCTCAGTTTCTCTGTCGCATCTCGTTGGCCGAGAGAGTAGACCGAAGCAGAACCCCGGGGATTCGAGCAAGGGACGTTCGTGTGACAGAACGATCGACGGACATTCACGGTGTTAAAGCTGTATACATAGGACGGTGAACGGATTGATTACGGATACGCAAGGACAGATGAGGTGAGAAGGATCGAAGGTGCACAAATGTGTGTCAACGGGCTCACTCTTTGCCAGGTGAAAGATAAATTTAACGTGATGTAAGTCACAGCGATCCTCCGCTTTCTCGCTCTTTTATGTACAGCGTACAATTTGGCATTTGATATTTACACCGACTTTATACCGTTCGTACGTGTCAGCGGCTGTGACTTGAATCCGTGGCGGATATGTATGTACAGACTTACACATTTCTGATGGCAAAATGCTCTAAACTCTCGGTACGCCGGCAAGAGAGAAACGTGAGATTTGAATATCGTTTTTCTTTACAACGTGCGCCTTTGTGGTGCGAATTAAGATCTACTGAACAATTAGAGATTACAATAGATTGTACATACGCTTTTCATATGTGCGGTGGGGTATCCGCGTGGAGGCCAACGTGGGACAAGGGACAGGGAGATCGGACAGGACCGGGCGGAACTTCACCTAGAACTCTCGACGTCTTCGCATATCGGTATTGTCGTGAATGCTTTAGAAGCGGGTAACGTGGGAATGCCGCAACTAAGTTTATTGCATTGATCGCTGTGCCTGGCTACGGTGAAATCCAGCGCAAAAGCCAATGAATAAGTACCGTGAAGAAACGTCGTATCGAAATCATCGGCACGATTTTCGGAATTCACGTTTCTAAGCCGCAAATCGCGGTGCTGCCTCTACGCGATTAGAACCGGACGTTATTTCGATCAATTCTTTCGTCCACGGCTTTTGCTACCTTGAATGCGCTGAAGATGAATATCGAGCACGCTCATTTGTACAAAGAAAAAAAAACACGCGAAAACAATTATTCGCAGTTGGTTACTGATGACGTTCCGAAAACCGATCAACTTCTCGCGTGATATCATGAACAAGCGTAAAGAATTTTTGACTGACAGAAAATTGGAAAAAATCGTTTGTGTCTGAAAGAAATGCATTTGACTCACCGGTTGAGTCGAAGTCACCCTCCAGCGGCCTCAGCGGTCTGCTTATACTTTTCCTCTTCGACGGGGAATGTTTCAAGGCTGCAACATAAAACGTGAGATGCCATAATTTCTTGCGCGCGCTGTGCGAACTTAACATCAAGTTACTTGTAAAACCCTCTGCGAAAATTACGCGTGTTAAGTACGTCTATCAAAGGGGCTCAAAACGCTACCAATCGCAAGCCGACTTTAGCACCGTAGTAAGGGTCGAAGGGCACATTATTGGCTTTCTCTCGTTATTACTGTTTCAGTGTTTGCAGAAATTATCACCTAATTGTTAGTAGAATATCGTAAATCGGGACAATTATCACCATAATCATGCATATAAAATACCTTCTGCTTTGCTGCGTCGCGATCACGGTAAGATTTTACGATGGCGAAGCTTACAGAAAGATGTGAAAATTTTCTCAGCTCTATGGAGCTAAAATCCATCTTAAATAAGCGCGTTTACGTAGCCAACATTTACCTATTAATTCTATATTCAAGAAATAGATGAATTTTCTTTAAATATCGCGATAATTTACTTCATCCATAATTTTAACTTTGCGTATCTAAATTTTTTGCTTGAATAAATCTCACTACAACACTGCATTTACCACGGCTAAATATAGTTTCTTTTCCTAGTCTATGATTATACTATTCTACTGTCTGTTAACGAACTCTAAACTATCCTATACGTACTTATCGTAAAATACTTGTATCTTAATTATATTAATCGCAGGCATATATCTAACATATATTGTGAATAAACGAGAATATAGTCAAGCGGACAACATCTATTGGTTTCGCTTGCTTTCAAGCGAGAGCTCTCTTTACGATTAGCAATTGTCACTTGTATACGTACTACGTTTTAATCCATGCCTACGTAGTTAATCACACAGAAAAAAATATGTACGTACATGAGAGAATTGTGCTGGAGTCTGTAGAAATACATTTTATGCATACGTAACAACTAGATCTCATTGTAAATTGCGCAGACGTTTATCCATTAATCTATCGGTCCGTGCTGTGATTATAGGGTACGTCTAGGCTAAACTAATTGCTGCACGATACCGAATGTGACAGGGAACTCTCGAGATTGTAGGGTTTGAGGGTAAAGAAATTAAGTGGTAGCACGCTGAGTAAAATACGATTATCGAAATCTTCTTGGATAATCTTTTTTGCGAGATGCTGTGGAAAATTATATAGTGTAGGGAAAGTGTGTACAACTAGTATCGCGCGGTTGTTATTCTTGGATATATTGAGAGAATGACCCAGATTTATAGAAAAAATCCTTGGGCTGTGTGCTGCAAAATGTGTGTCAGGAAAACAGAGAACGAAAATGTGCGTGGAGAGTGATAAAAAAAAACAAAGTGCATGTATCACGCGTACAATTCTCACAGGCAATGACAGCAGAAGCAATGGAAATAAAACCAAGAAGCACACTCGCAAAGATATTGGACAAATTCACTCGCATAATTCTGCTGCTTAAATTCACTTAAAAAGTTCACTTGAAAAGATCTTTTCAGTAGAAACATTCAAGTTTGACAGAGTCGTACGTGCTAGTGAGTAGAGAACTTTGTGCCCAAAGTTTCATTGTAAAAAAATATACTCATATCATGAGATGTGAAGCTTTAGATATATGTGCGTAATTGCTTTCTCCAAATAGAAAAATCCATTATATTTGGTTTCAATTCAGCAAATAAAAAATAAGATATAAAAATAAACACGTGACATTCTAATATATGAAATATCGTAGCTTTGAGTATCACATGCAGAAAAATCTAATAATCAATTTGGCAAGTCTTTTTTTGCAACGATTATTTTAAGATGTCATTAAAACAATCATTCTTGCGAAGAACCGTGATAGACGTTTCATCTGCTCAATTGCGTGGATATAAGAGGTGAGATAAATCCACGCACTGTAAAATCAAAGAACAGAGCATGAAAAATGGATCAGTCATAAAAAATAGATACATATACAGGCAGAGAGGATTATGTAAAAAAACAAACGTACATACATTCGTACAAAAATGGACAGATGGACGCACACATAGACAGAGTTACCTATATAGCTGGTGACGAGGTTACGGAATTTGCGGTGATTCCCCTTAATCTCAGGCAGGTCCACTTTTGGTATTCAATTTTCGAGTTTCGATCGGTAGCAGGTCAGATGAGGTCATTGGGGGTCGACACGAAAAGAAGTGCACGGGACACAGAAACATCAACATTTAGCTAACTCCGCTCATATGATCATGTATACCGGATTATTGAACGAATGGCAAAATCATAGGGACTGCTGAGAATAGAAACATTAAAGAAAAGCTACACCTAACTTTCAAAACGTGTCGAAAATTGAAACACAAAACGGCTTTCAGCTTGTATTTTCTTTCTGCACTCGGATAGAAAAAGATCAATATCATAGATACCGTTGTAAGTTATTATCCGAGTAGATCAATTGAACCTTGCATTCGAAGATTTGTGCGACTCAGTTACTGCTGTTTCAACGACACTCTAACGCACAATTTTTTATAACTATTTTATTATACGACTATCCCTAAAGTGTTTGGGTTGTCAATTGTAATCTGTTTATTCATATGATTAAGTATAAGTGGATAGGTGATGAACAAAACGCAAACGTACGTAACACAACAAACACATCGTACGATACAATATTAAGACAATATACAAAGTGTAACGCGCTGATGGTGCAAGAAACTTAATATGAATAACGACTACGAGGGGATGTTAGTTATCATCAGTGGAGCAATGTCAATAATAATGATAGTATACATGACGGTAGTAATAGAATACTAGTAAAAGTAATGAGAGTAATAGCTTTAGTAGTAATAATAGTAACAGTAGTAGTAGTAGTTGTAGTAGTAGTAAAAGTAGTAGTAATAGTAGTGGTAAGTTATAAGTGTATGGGTGGGCTCATAAATGAAATGAAGTTGTAAACAGCGAAAATGTTTATTGTAAAATATATAAATATGTACAATGGTGCCCACGTTCAGTCGATAGCTGAATATTTTCACAATAAAAAATTCTACTTCTACCGATTATTCTCGCTCTCACACTCTCGCACTCTTTCACGAATTAATCTCATACACTCACGCGGGTCCTACGTTTGCTACTATTTGCCAAAAAATATATACGTTCAACATTATTTATATCGCAGAGATTCTTCTACAGATATATAGATCGCACAAAATTAACTAGCGTCTCTAGAAGGAGCCTTTGTCGAGAAAACTATGGCATGCATACTTTCTTCCTTTTCAAGCAGTCGCGTTAGGCGAGCTACTTGAATGCTCGGATTTCGTGCGTTCTACTGTATCTTCCTTTCACTAGTATGCTTTGATGGACGAAAATATCAATGACTGCATTGGCGCATCGATAAAATAGAAACTTTTGAGACTCAAGATTTATTCATCCTCGATATCAAGGGAATTTTCATAGAACTTTGGCACATGATGTTACTGATAAAAAAAATCCTAATGATAGAAATCGTTGTCACTGTGATCAATCTGTACACTAACAAGTGCACACGTATCCTCAACTATATTATAAACTACCATGAAAAAAATTATTAACAAGCAAAGAATGCTTAATTCCAGCTTTTACTTATATGTGGATTTTATGGAAATTGTGCTATATGCATTAAGAAGACTGTTCTCCTCAAACATGGCCTGAATAAAGTTTAATATATAAGCGAAAATGCTAATGGAAGTCAATATTAATAATATTAATATATAAAAAATACTCAGCTATACCTGTGGACACCAGTGATTGGCATAATTCGCTATTACTTTCTTTTAATAAATATATCAAAACAAAATTGTGTGTTGGAAGAAAATATGAAATGCGTAATGAGGTTGAACTTGCAAAATAAAGTTATCAAAAAAAAAAATGGGAAAATTATATATAATAAAATATACATACGTGTATTGTGTTAGCAATTAGTTACACCAAAACAAAACCCAAAAATGATTAATTGATACTCATAAACCCAAAATATATCTCACAGCATCGATTCGAAACGAATGCAGGTATCCGAAAAGTTTTGGTTTGAATCGGATTAAATTCTACTGATAAGTATCGCATTCGTTGGAAGTTAAAAAAGCGCGTTATTCTTATTTTACAATAAATAATTCTTGATTATGCATGATTCATTAATTCACTTATACGCAAGGCACTGATAGATCAATAAAATTCGAATATAACCATGATCTTTGATGCAAGCATCGCGTCTAGATAATTTTCGGATATCCGCACAGTATTTGTCGCATTCTCTGCAGTCACTCAAATATCTTATAATACTATTATAATCGTTAGAACATTTCTCTGGACGGCTAAATCTGTGATAAAATCTGTTAGGACAAAATTGAGTCGCTAACCTGCGCTTTCAGCACACCCTTAAAGTATAAATAACTAGATAAAGAATTCATTAAAACTTGCATCGCCTGGGTCAATCCTGATAATAATTACGAGTAAGATATTTGTGAAAGCTAGTATTTTATCGACTCTCCTTAATATTTCAACTCGTTGTGATGAGTTTCACGTTACACGCCGAACAAAATAATATGTACAAGTACTGTACAAGTAAATTAAGTAAACGAGTTTTGTAGCAAATTGTAATAAGAAGAAAAATATATGCTTCTAGCTTATGGCTTACTGCTGTCTATGGATTGGTATATGCTTTTTAAGTAACAATATAAGTACCTTACTAATTATATCATTGTAACATTAAATATATTGTAAGAGAGTAGTGTTGAGCTTCATTTATAATAAACTTTCGTTCTACTCTCGTTTTTCATCTCACGTTAAATGTTTTAAATATATCTCAAAAGCGTCAATATAAGGTACTATTCGATAGCATTGTATATGGTTGAGAATCACAGTACCGATATTGTTACAAATCATGATTTTAACTTTTGCAATTTAAACATCTTGCATTGTCTAGTTCCTTCTAGTTGAAGGTAATATTTATATTTCCCCTTTGTAGGAAGTCGATTAGCCCTTGTATAATGCACTGGACTGACATGATCAACCAGAAAACAATGGCTATCGGTAGATAGGTAAGCATAAAATCACTCATAAATTTGCAAGTTTTGCTGAGTGTAATCGTGTGGTCAAACTTGTTAGGACAGGTTGATTCGGATGGTACTTACGTGATGGTATTTTCTTAAATACTGTCTTGGCCATGAAATCCTGAAAGCGTTGCGCGTAAAATCCTGGCCGATGTACCGAGACAGTGTCCTTGGGAAATAAGAGACATTTTTTTCTATATTAACAATCGGACGTTGAGACCAATAAAAGAAAGGTGAGGATTATATGAGAATTAGATTATAGAAAGAAATCTATAAACTCGCGCAAACGCATGTGCATTATATATATGTGTATATGTCACTTACCCCGTCATGTATCATCGATTTCCACGTATGTTCCAGTTTCTTTTTCAACCTGTAGCTTTGCAAAATGTCGATAATGCCAAGGAACAATAAAAGACGTTCACCACGCGCGTTTCTGGCAGGAATACCACCTGAACTGTTAAAAACATAAAATGTAACTTATTATATAATTTTAAATAGCATATATATCGGTGTATTTATCCAAAAGGTTACATATATATCGTGCTTACGGTACGTCATCCTCTTCATCTATTGGTTCGCTCTCAGCCTGAATACTCTCCATCGCTGTACTGTGAGCAACCAACCTTTGACGATTTATACTGCGTGATCGATTTAAAGCGGCAGCGCCTATTCTATCCTCTCTCTGTTTTTCTCTCTCAGACTGAATGAATCCGTCACTTTCGCCGCCCATTTCATCAACTTCTTCATCGGCGCTTGCCGATAATCTTTGTTCTTGCTATAATATATATATATATATGCACAGTATGCAATGTGTGTAAAGACAAATATATATTGACATTTACGCGATATGAAAAATGTCACATGATATTTACAGCTTTTTCCTTCGCAGCCTGGTCAAGATTATGGATTCCAACAAGTAAAGAATAATCCATAATTTTGAAACTTTCTAATACACGACAATCCCGTTGAATAGTTTTTACTAATGCACCATACGTGTCGGCTTCTAAAAAGATACCCTCCGGATGGTGCTCTATAAAATCTAGGTCTTTATATGTTGGTGAAGACTTCGAACGTTCCGTTTTGGATGCCTAGAATTTTTCACATTTAATGTAATAAAGAAAAAGAAATCACATGCACTGGTACAATACTTAGAATTATTTGTATAATAATACAAACCTTTCTCTTGTACGTAGACCCTTTCAAATCATACTTCTGATGCAATTTCACAGACGAAGGTAAAAGATTATTCATAGCGATTAATCTAACATTTTTACTATTACACCGATAGCAATACAATCCAAAGAACTTTGGCAATAACGTTCTTGGATTCTGATTTAAATTCTGCGAAAAAGAACACAATTTGTCTTTATCGAAAAATAGCTCTTTGTGTGAGAAACAATATTACAGTCTGATTAAATCTATTTCTACAACATACCATATAATATCCTGGAAGTAGAGTCTGCAAAAACTCTCCTTCTTTATGTTGTACAGTCTTTATGATAAATTCATCATCATCCGTTAGATAAAAGATACTCCCACTAGCACCAGGATTTGATAACTCGCGCAGTGGTGCACTGCACATTGACATCTAAATACATATCTTTTATTATTAGCACAAGGCCAACGTTATACAGGAAAAAAAACAGAGAAGAAGAAATAGATTTGCCTCACCAAAAAATCATCCGGTTGAATGCCAAAGAGATCCCTAAAGTAACGAAATGCAATGGGTGCATAGTTTTTAAATTTAAACTCCGAAAAATGGTGGGCCGGAGTATGATTTGATCCTTCACTGGGAAAGTTCGTTGTCTCCACCGTCATAAAGTCTTGCATTAATAAATCACGTTCCGGTTTACTCGCAAGACCACCAACAGCATGCTGTATACCCAGCTGGATAGATCCCATAATTTGTGTGGTTTGGATCTGTATAAAATAAATAAAGTATATTTAATTAATTACAATGACACAATTACACAGGTATTACAAATCTTAATACTATTTAGCTATCTGGTATAGTATTATTAATCTTAATATCAAGTTATCATGCTTGCAACATTAATGAGACAGTAATGTCTCGAGCTATCAAACAGAGAGAGAGCCTAATCTCCCCTGCAATAAGCTTGCATAAGGTGATTGAATCAATAAACACAACATGTGCAGCTAATCGTCAATCTCATTGATAGCTGAATAAGAGAAGTAGCTTATCTCTTTTATCAACATGAAAAGATCCTCACCACTCATATTGTTCAACATAATATAGCATAAGCTTATTAAGTCTTTCCCTCTCGCTTAATAATACCCTTCAACTTTGATTACAAGGCACAAAATCTGATCTGAAGAAACTATCTATTACAAGTGCAACACTGGAATTCTTCCCATACCTTCTTATATGTGATTTCACCTCCCACTCCGACTCTTCGATGCCCAATCTTCCTCTCTCGTTCTGATTTGTTTCTTGATACCCCCGCGGGGGCCTTGCCACCTGTCGTACCATGTTGTACTACTGAGCTCTGCAAAGATAATTGATAGTACATAACACATTCTTGTTAACATCGGACGTGTGCTTAAGGGAAATGGCTTTACGCTTACACTGCCAATAATTATTTAATGTAATCTGAAATGCGCGCAGAGAGGACTTAACTAGTTATACGTTCCAGCCAACTCGCGTTGCGCAAGGCCTCGCACTACAAAACATCTTCAGTGGCATTTAGCGCCGTACGGAGGAGATACCTCGGGTGTCTCTGCGTGCGCGTTATTCGGATGAATAATTAACACAACTAACAAGAAAAAGGGCCGTGCCGTCGACGCTGCTTCGTTGCGACTGATATCGCCGGAGCTCGATACGGAGTACACTTTCGCAAAAATGCGATGATTATCGAAGCGATAATCGGAGCGATACCCGCGATAATTGTTCACGTGCAACGGCGATTTATAATACACTTGTCTCCTCTGTGTTTCTTGCGCGCGTTTCACGAGCCGTGGTAACAAGAGCAAGTCGCAAATTCGAGAACCTGTTTCGTGCGCAATTTGACTCCTCGCGAACCTCACGAGCGTGCACGAATCGATCCTGGACGCTCGAGTGTAAATTACCGATGACGGGCAGATTTGTATGTCGTGCAAAAATAGAAGTGAGTTTCGCGAGTAAATGTAGGATATATCTGGCGCGACTGGCTGCAAATAGAAGATTAAAGAAGCTTGTTATGATCTCGGTATTGATCTATTTCGGATTAATTCGAAAGGTGCTAGACAATTTGTTTTGTTCCAGATTATTATCGGCGCTTCTATCTTATCTCACGCGCCTGGTGCGAATTTTTGAATTTCATTTGACATGTAATAATGCACGCTCGCGTTGAACGTATTTGTGAAATGAAAATCAAGTGGAAAGCACATAAGCGGTCGCGATTAGCAATAAGTGCAACATGAACGTGAATTCGCGCAAAAGTGGAGCACGCGTTAATGGAAGAGAATTAAAAGATGATGAAATGCAGCACATTACGAGTCGGAGCGACTTTTTCATCGATGCTTTCTTTTTCGAATTATTTGACGAGCAAAAACCAGCCGAGTCCGTGTAAAACGTCACGAGTTATTTACTTAAAAACAAGGAGAGATACGCAATGCATCGTGAATTTATTGCCCCCGAATTTAAATCTCGAATCATCGGTTCATTAGAGCAGCGTACATCTTTTTGTGCCACGTGTACTAAGTGCTAATAATTATTTAAACGGGTCATTGGTGTGCTAATGAAATCAACTTTGCCGTTTGGCAAAATGGGACACGTGCTCTTTTTCGTATATTTAAGAGCAATATTTAATTGAGTTAAACAAAGATCGATACTTACGTCAAATGCTGTTATTTTCTCTCCGGTCGACTTATCTGCAAAAGAGACGACGACATTTTAATTACGTCGCACGGTGTAATGTATGTATTTTGATAACAAACCGCACGCGACTTAGATAACGCGATATAATTCCGTAAGAATAAGCAACGTGTGAAATCTTTTGTAGAATAACTCAGTGTCGTGATCGATAAAATAATCGATAACATAATTATTAAAGGGATCATACAATAACCATCTAGATATACATATCATATACGATCTGCATAGAAACGTTAAAAAATCACCGTAATTCTTATGTGATATTAATATTTGATAATCGTTTAATAGTACTGAAATTTTACGCGAATAATTAGGCAAGAGCCAAGCGTCGTTTTATATGAACGTCCGGTGTAATAAATCAAGAAATCCATAATTTCTTTTTGGTTTAAAAATAATTTTGTACACGAGTCTGTTATAGAAATGTACAGTGCAGCATTGATGTGGACTCTCTAAAAGTCAATCAGTGGATTATCACTGGAAATAGGTGAATATTCACTGATTCAGTGCTACACCAAATAACCGTTTTCAGTGACAATGCACTGGTCGACTTTTAGAGAGTATATGCACGAAATAAATTTGATCCTACGAAGCATAAGTCATTAGAGATGGTGACTCAATGGCATTTTTGCACGATCAATTCACCGGTGAGATTGCCTCTTTTGTAATGCAACACGTGTGCGCTTCAATAACGAATAGACTTTCGGAAATATTAATTGCCTATTGACATTCTATGGTCCGTACGTCTAGTGCACGCTTACTATTAAAGCGCAATTAATTAACCGTTCGAATGGATTCGCGATCCTCGCTGTTCAGATTTTCATTGAAGACAATATCATCTGCATGAATTACGTAATTATACGCAATCTATATTACACGATTTCGATATTTATATACTATTCGCAAACAATAAACATGTAAATGCAAACGTGTAAATGCGACAAAACCGTGTAGTGCTTTTGTTGTAATAAAAAGTAAATGTACGGATGTGAGAGAACACGCTAAGCGATACTACATCTCTCGCATATTTTTTCCGAGGTAATCTTTTAAAAGTGGGACGCAAAATTTCAGAAGCTCGCTTTTATCGCTAAATACGAATTCGTAGCCAGTGAGTCACAATAGATTTATCGAAAACGCATGACAAATCGCTTATCGTTTCGAGCGAATCTTGGGATTAGCAAATTACTGCCAGCCGGGTATCGGGTTTGATATTGAAGAAAAAGCGGCACGTGTACGTGCCGGGAAATAGCGGTTTGCGATATCGGGTAAAAAAGGCCCCTGGGATGACAGCCTGTAGAGAATAAGGGTACAACGAGTCACAAGATGTCCTTACTTAGCCTTCTATTTTTAACCCCTCGCCTTCCGTTGTGAGCGATCGTGGCTCAAACGCGCGCGGTGATCTTTGTTCGGTTGAAACTCATTTTCTTTTTCCTCCTCCCCTCTCGCCCCGCGGCAACGAAAACGCGAAAAAGCAGCGCGCCGGTAAATGCACCGTCGCCGAAATGTGGTCAATGAATCTCTGCGGGCCACGCGGCATTTGCGCATAAGAGTTCCCACGTTTGCGAACGGCCACGCTTCACGCGTCGCGAAAAAAGCGCGTGAAACGATTTCCATTCGTGGCAGAATGAATTGTGTTATGTAAACGCTTTAAGGCTCCCATCCTTGAGATAATAAAGACATTCCACGGCGAGATAATAATTCTCTTGTTCTTTCTTGTGCTCGACGTAATCGAAAACTCGGGAGATAATACGCTTTTAACGCTCACGGGGGGAAAAAAACACGAACAAAGAAATCGCAGCTGAAATGTCTGGGCAGACACGAGAAGGAGTTGACGTAACACTTCATGTTGCAAACTTTAAACTTGTTCGAGGATTAAATGTGATGAGAATACAATTTCCTTCACTTTTTTAAACACGAGGTAAGGAGATCATTCAAAGTTCTTAGCGGAAAAACTCGGGAGAAACGATACGTTTCGAGTATTGCGTCGCGTAATGCTCACGAGAGGGAATATGTGGCGAACAGAGAAATCTCAGAAACGTCTCCGGACGGAAGGAAGAAGGAATTAAAATCACTGCAGCCGGGAAAGAGTCTCTTTGAAATGAAACGGATTTTCTCGGAGTTTTTACTCCACGAGACTTTGTATAATTTCAAAGAAATGATTTCTTTATCTTAACCAAACTTTTATTTGGCTAAGACTGAAATTTCTAAGAAAATTTATATCCATTTCTTCAGATCTAGAAGGTGCTTTAGTAGAAGTAAGTGAAAATTTTGTAGACTCAGGGCCGGTTTCCAACTTCTCGCTAAAATAACGAACAGTTAAATTATATGTCTATCTTTGTCTAATTTGAAGAAAAAACAAACATCTGTATATGATTTAACTATTCGTTAACTCATCAAGAGGTTGGAATCATGATGCAAGAATACCAGGTAAACCAGGTGTAACAATCCCGTGGATGACCAATCAGAAATTTGCCCCAAACCCTCAAACTGCAAATCATTGCGGTTGAATGCAGCAAGAACCAACGAACAATTTGCCCGAAAAATTGGTTGCACGCGCAATGTTTCACCTTGTATTTTTACATCATGGCAGGAACGACCGGCCTTCAAAGAAACATGATTTCAACGCATCTGATTTGTTTAACCCGAGGGGGAAACCGCTGATCAAAATCTTGAACACCAATACCCACTAATGCCCAGTGGACATTACTTTATCTTATTATCTTATTTTATTTTATCTTTATAATACCCCAATAAGGCTTAATGACCAAAAGATGCCTAGTAATGCCCAGTAATACCGCAAATTTGTACACCACAATGCCCTCAGCGGTTTCCCCCTCGGTTTAATTTAAATAAATATTTTTTTCTGGGCGTAAATACACACAATACACGACATTTCACGTCGCAAACCCTACATTTCAAGGGTGAAACGCAATGAGGATACAACGTCCCCCGAGGATAAGAAAGGAGCGAGGAGGATTTCAAGGTTTAACAAAATTCCCGTCCGCCCGCGGAAATACGACTCGCGCGAACGCACGAATATAATGCGGGAAGATTTTCTACGTGCGGAAAGAGAGAGCTTTCGCCCGATAAGGGGGAAGCTGCTATCTTTCGAAGAGAAGGAACAGTTCGGGCGCGCGGTGTGCGCTTTCCAACGCGCGCTCCACTTTTCCGTTCGCCGCTGTCTTCCCGGGCGCACAGTGGGCTGAAATGAAGTTTCGTGTCTCAAAAAAGCCTCTAAATTCGAGCCGATTTCGATGTTTTTTTTTTACATGAAAGCTAATGAAATTTGGAACAACTTTGTCGATTTTGTCGAGCTACCTACTCTTTGATCGAAAACTTTCTAAATTTAACTGCTTTATGTCTAATTTATTAAAGAAGGGAAACAAAAATAAGAAATCTAAATCGACAAAGTTGTTCCAAATTTCATTAGCTTTTATTTGGAAGAAAAAGCACCGAAATCGGCTGAAATTTAGAGGCTGTAGCCTTTTTTGGAAGCACGAAATTTCATTTCAGCCCACTGTGGGGCGGCGCGGTGGGGGCAAGAAACAATCCATTCCTCCGATAACGGCGTTATCGCGATCGCGCGGCGGAGCCCGCGCGAATCTCCGTGGGCACGTGTCGCGTCGCGTTGCGGCAGCTGGCCCGGTGCCGCGATCAGCTGTCACCTCGGCGCCGCGGCGGATCGAGCGACGATCGTTACCGGCCGCCTCTCGTGCGGATCATAGTACAACTCCAAAATAGTAGGTCCACTCTCTGCCGGTCCCTTTGATCTTTGCGGCCCCGATCACGTGGTATTCCGTCATACACCCGGGCAGGATCCAGCGACGTGTGTGTGTGTGTGTGTTTGTGTACGTACTCGTCAAAGCCACACACACAACTGTTCTCTCATTGGTCTGTCCGGAACAATGTTGGATGCGCAGAAGGGATCGACGCAAAACGAAACAAACGACGGAGTGGACCTACTTGTTATACTATGGTTATACTATGACGCGGAGGGAGAATCAATTCGCGAGCTCGATCGGCGAGGACGAGACTTGCGCTCGCTAAATAGCGCGCGGTCGATGACTCCGAAACTCGCTTGCACGAACGTGTCCCTAATTCTCTCTCTTTCTTGCCGACTCCTTCGGTATTAAAATTTCACGGACGCGCGGGGGATTCCGCGTAAAACTTTAACCAGCCGGGACTCTAAACGTCCTCTCTAACGATCCGAGAGACGATCCCAAGGGGTGAGGGGAAAGGTCTCAGCTCACTGAAATCCCGATAGAGAATCCAGCGATAAGAATCCAGCGTACGAGAAATGGGGACTCGTCGCAATGTTTATTCCGCGAGCCGCTCGATCTCCGCGCTTTTCAATGCTAGATAGCTCCGTAATTACGTAATGCCGCGCGGAAGGAAAGTGTGTCATGCGTGGAACGCGCGGTCTCTTCGAGGATACGCGGACCTTCGGGAGTGACTGAAGACGTTATTTCACTCCGCATTGTTAACTGCGTACGCCCTCGTGCCCGAGCGATAACACTCGACGCGAAACGTCCAAGAACAATCTCCGCAACGGCAGACCGTCGCGCACCGAGAGGATAGAGTTGTTGATATAATAAAAACGACTAAATGACGTTTAATTGCAGCCATTTCAGATGATAATGTTTCCCAGTAACAAAACATACGCTGATAATAATATTAACGCGATATCTTCGTGAACTCGCAAATATTTGCTTGACGCCCCGCGCATGAATCAAGAGATGTCTTTTTGACTCGACACTTTTTCCCCGTTGGCGTGACGGAACGAGCGAGGGGTAACCGCTGAGGGCATTGCGGTGTACAGACTTGCGACATTACTGGGAATTACTACTCTCTAAAAATCAATTAGTGAATTATCACTGGAAACAGTGAATAGCCACTGATATGCAGTTATAAGTATACTACTGAAAATTGCAGTGGTATACTTATAACTGTAAATCAGTGGCTATTCACTGTTTTCAGTGATAATTCACTGATTGACTTTCAGAGAGTAGGCATTTTTTGGGCATCAGTTTCGACAGGCCTTGCTACACACAGAAAAATATTATTGTACAGTCGAGAAAAGTAATTACTCGGTTTATTTTATTCCATTTAAGTAATGGTTTGCTTCAACAAAGAATATTTTCTTAATAATAGTTTTAAGATATACTTGTTACTAGTCTTGGAAAAGCTTGCCATCTTATACTCAACGAAAGAATTTATTCTTCTTTGAAGAAAATTATAAAACTTGTTGAAGAATTCCGTATGCTTCTTTTAATAAAATCAGAAGAAACAAAATTGTTTTGCGTCAAATAATTCTATGTATTCTTGTTTCAAGTACTAGACTTATTAAGAACCAGAATATGTTTTGAGTAAATATAACACTTGCGACGACATTATGATAGATTTGCGGATATATAAACTTGTCAAATACTTGGAACAAATAATATTTACTTGCCGGTAGTACATATTTTTCTGTGTGTAGGGCATTATAAATATAAAATAAATTAATAAGATAAAGTAATGCCCACATTAGTGGGCACTGGTGTACAAGATTTTGGTCAGCGTTTTTCCCCTCGAGAGACTCGTAACCTTTAGCCTGTGGCGTAAGAAAGTTAAAATACAGGCATAATTAAAAAACTATTTTAACACTGGCCGATGGCGTTCTGGTGCGCCGCGGGAGAGTAAACATAAGAGCTGAAGTAGGAGTAAGAAATAACATTGATTTGTTTCCTTACTCCTACTCCTTACCCCAGGCTTAGCATAATATTACATTTGTCGTACGACACATCTTTTAAGTGTGTTGATTGACCGCAGGATAGTAAAACTCTCCAGTATCCAGAAATTTTCTATTCAGCAGCCAATCAACACGCTTGAAAAATTTGCCGTACGACAAATATAATACCAGCTTTACTCCACGCATCGTAGACGACGCATAAAATAAGATGAAATAAGATAAAACAAGATCTTTTGATCTGTTTATTTGCCTCTTTCAATTTTCCTGGGAGGTGGATTTGCCAACTGTCTCTCCATCTTTTCGGCGGTGGTTTTCCCAGTGGTCTTTTACTTAATGTCGGTTCACCTCCCAGAGTAATGCGGGCAAGTCTATCGGTGTCCATTCGTTCGACACGCTCTAGCCAATATCGCCTTCTTTGTGTGTCCAATCTCACCACATCTTGTACGTTACAGATTTCTCTTATAGTTTTGTTTCTTAACCTGTCTCCGATTGCGTTGCCTGTTATGTATCTCAGAGTTTTCATTTCTACAGTCCTCAGCATACTTTCAGTCTTGTTCGTTTCGGCTCGGATTTCAATGCCGTACGTCATAACAGGTCTTACACAGGATTTGTATATTCCGATCTTACTCTCCAGTCGCACATGCTTGTTTTTCCAAGCCATCCCTTACGGAAAAGCACCGAAATAATTATTAGAAAATTACTGTACATCAGTAATTTCTGATAGTTCAATTACTGATATACAATAATTTTCTAGTAATTATTTAGTTATTTTTTCGTAAGGAATGCCCCTCAAACATCCGGATATTACTGTAGATGTGTTGATTTGTGCCCTTAAATCCTTGACTGGATCATTATAGCTCGATAACCAATTGAACTCAGGTTCCGTAATTTAAAAAGAAGGCAGGTAACGGGCGACTTGAGAACCAAGCGCTGTTCATGTTGAATCTTCGAGCTGTTTTAATCCTGTGTAGAATTTGTAAAGTCGTCTTTGTAAATCGTCTTCTAATTCAGCCGTTATTGCAGCATCGTTGGCGCAACATACCATGCTAATTTTCCCGTTGTTCGTTGGATGATCCAAGTTAAGGGAGGTGACTTCCCGAATAATCCTGTCCATTACAAGGTTAAACAGCAAAGGACTCAGGCTGTCTTGCTGCCATATTCCTGGTGTCGGGATATTTGCTGTTGGTCGACTCGTACTTTCGTAGTGTTGTCAGAATTTAGGCTGCTTATTACCCTGACGATTCCTCCGGGCACTTTCTTTTCTGATAGAATATTGATGGTGTCTCCGAGTCTCACTTTGAAGGCCTTCGTTAAATCAATGAAGCACATGTAGGCAGTTTCGTTGCATTCTACTGCTATTTCTTTAATTTGCCTGATAACATAGCGTCGGTGGTTGACCTATTTTGCCTAAACCCCTGTTGCTCGCATCTATTGCCGGCGTTTTATCAAGTTTGAATTTTAGGGGACTGGCTAACAGACTCTGAGTTATCTCCTTCTTCTTCTTCTGCCTCGTGTATTGGACTTACAGCCTGTTTTGTCCAGTTCTCGTTCTGGTACTCTGAATATTTGGCTTTACTTCATCTTCGGTAGGTCGCTAACCTTGCCGAGGCGTACATAGGCTGAGTTATAAAACAAGACAAATAAGATAAAATACGACAATAAGGCAAAGTAATGCCCGCCAATGCCCAGTGATTTCGGTGAGCGGTTACGCTCCCGGGGAGCGGGTTTCCTCTCAGCGGAGCACGCGGAGCCGTATCGCACGAGGAGCCACGAGGCGGGGAGCCGTTCCGTGTCACCCGACGTCGCGATCGACAGCTATCAGCTGTCGGGCCATCGCGAGCGATCGCAGGAGAAATCGCGTACGCGTTTACCGGTTGGCGCGTACACCCCGCGATGCTCCGCTGCATCCAGCGGATATCCACGGCGTGTTCGACGCGGCGCGCGGACCCCGTCGAATTAATCCAACGATCGATCGGCCCGCGCGGCTCGCGGGAGCGGCCGCACGTCGTCGGCACGCGGGGCGCATTTCGAACGGGTACGTGTCTCCGCGGGCCGCGGCGAGGCCCACGGCGACGCCAAGTCTCACGTTCGCGCCTTTGTAGGTCGGGTGACACCCATTAGCTGTCAAACGGTCGGCTAATATTAAGTGGCTTCGATCGACCGCGACGGGAGCGTGGAGCAGCCGCGTGCCGCGGGGAGGGCCCGGATCGCGGGCGCGCGCGATCGATGGCGGATTCGCGCCGGGGCGACGCGACGGCCGCGGCGATGATCGAGCGACGCCTGGACGCGCGCGACGGCGTCCGGGGGCTCCCGGTATAGGTTAGGTCGCAACGCTGGGTCGCGGGGGGCACGGGAAGCGGGGGCAGGGGAGGGGCGGGGGGGGAGGGAAACCGGAGCACGGGTGTTCTCACTCACAGTCCTCCTCGACGGTGGACTGCTCCGGCCTGAGGTGATCCAGCGCGGGCTGCGCCGCTGGCACGGGGAAGCTCGTCGTCTCGACCACCTCGATCACGTCCACATTGTCGCCCGAAGCCATTTTGCGTGCGTCGCCTCCGTCCGATCCCGCACTGACTCACGCGTGGCGGCGGTGGTGGCGGCGTCGGCGGCGATGATGGTGGTGGCGACGGTCCCCCTGACAGTTCCTGGAAGGAGCCTCCTCGGTTGTCGCTCGGTCCCCGTCGCCCCGCAACCGACGCATGTTTCGACGCTGCTGTCGCGCGAAGAGACGGTGCCGCAGCAGCAGCAGCAGCAGCAGCAGCGGGCGGCGGCCAACCCGTACACGTCGTGTCGACGCGCGCGACTGATCACCGATTGATTACGCGACCCGTCGTCGTCGTCGTCGTCGTCGGAGCAGCGCCGTCCCGCGCGACATATCAGTCGCGCTCCGTCGCCCGCGCGATGCACCACCGACGACCGCCTTTGGTTTTCAGGAATCGCCGCGCGGAGGGAGCGAGAACTCACCAGCTGTGCGCGTCGCGAAGATACTTCACGGCTACGCGAGCCTGACAGCAGAAAGAAGCCGAGCCGAGAGGCTGCCACGGCCCGGTTTTACGCGAGCCTCGGACGCGACGCGCCCTCTGTAGACATTGAAAACGTGGACGTCAACTACATGGCCGATGTCCACGTATGGGCTAAGCGGATAACGCAGATGTGCACGTTTCGGTTGCGTTCCGTGCTACGTACGTGTAATGTCGATAAAGGCAGATCTCGCTCCTAGGGGCAACACTGTCGGTAAGGGGGCAAGTGGTCTCGATTTTGTGCATTTCAAATTAATCATTTCGCAAATGACGACGCCCCCAACTATCGGCCGCCCCCTACAGGCACGGACCTGTCTCGAGCCGCCGCGGCCGCTCCCCACCACCGCCGCTCGCCACCGCGTCGCATTACCGACATTACCGTTCGAGCCGCCGGCGCGTACGCCACGTACGGGGCAACTGCGTGATCGTTTCTCTTTACACCGATTGTTTGATACGCGTGTCAAATAGCACAATGAATAACTAGTAAACGGATTTGGTCACTGGCCGGTCAGCCGTATTTATACGCGTATTAAACAATCGTTGTGAACCAGGCTATTAATTGTTCGCACAGAGCACGACACTGAACAGAGCGCGACGCTAAACAGAGCACACGATATTCGTACAGAGCGTGCGTCACCCTAGAAAGACACAGGTATGCGGCGGAGAGCAGACTGATAGTCCGTTTGCCCGTGAAAAACACCGAAACGGTTACGCGTTTTTTGCTTGTTTGCGCGTCGAAAATATGTTATTTTCGTTATACCCGCGCGCGTGCCGAGGTTCCCCGTGTACCGCAGTAGCATTCGAGCCGCCGCGGCGAGTGCCACGGGACAGTGTGCGCGCTCGTTCTCCGCGTAACAATTAAACGACGTCTTTCGTTTCTCGGGGCGTTTACTCGGCTCGATGTACGGGAAGCGGACCGCCCGTATCGCCGTTCACCGTTGGCGCTTGCTGTGCCTTCGGCGGTGTATAAAATAGACGAAATAAATTGAACGTAACGAGGCTCGATTTTCCGTCAACGTGCGCATTCACGCGTTTAATTGCGCGAGCGATATCGAAGTGAGAAGTGAATCGTCGCGTGTCGCTGACGCGACTCGAGTAGTACCGTGCCGTGCCGCCAGAAACCTGCGCCATGTTGGGATCACTCGAGAAGCATCACGGACGCGCAGTGGATCGTTCTCCCGCGCCGACGGCCACCACGACGCGTTTCACGAAGGCTCGCACAACGGCGTTGTGTCCAATCAAGTTAGTAATCGCGCCGGTTCGACACTCGTGCGTCGACGATCCACCGAGACGCGTGTCTCGCGAGAGGCCGGGAATCTGCCGCATCGTCGCCGTCGCGCGACGCGATTCCACCGGGCCTCGATTTCAGTTCGTGTCTCCTCGCGAGTGTAGAATTTCACGGGTGACGCGCGGCAAGAGAGACGTTCACGCCCGCATTCGGTCGCCTTTCTCGGGGAAACGCGCGAGGTGAGCCCCGCGGTCCTTTTCGCCGAAACGTTCCCGCCAACTTGCGCGACGCCGTCGATCGTGTTCGCGCGATCGCGTCTCTTGCTCTCGTTGCAATGGAGTCCGCGACGAACAGTGCCGGGAGTGAGGCAATCGTAATTATCTCCGCTCTCGCGAGTGTTGTGTTGTGTCGTGCCAGTGCCAATTGGAGGAATCTGAGAGGAAGCGGCGGCCTGGGAGAGGCATCGGGCGACATCGCAGTAAGCCTCAGGTGAATATAATTGTCCATACATTATTCTCATGTTAACTCCATTTCGCAGATTGCTTTCGCTCTCCTTTTCGTGCACTCGATTCGCCCCCGTTCGAACGACTCGCACGGGGCGTTTTCCAGCAAGGACACAATGTGATACAGTGTAAAGGCCTTCACACATATCACACATATCACACATAAAATTTCGTAAGGACGTAAAACGTAAGCGTAAGAAAATTAACAGATTGGATTTTGCTACTGCTTGCGTTATTGCCTTACGTTCTCGACTGTGATTGATCGATTTTCTTACGCTTACGTTTTACGTCCTTACGGAATTTTATGTGTGAAGGCCTTAACACTGTGAATCATTACATCCTTGTTGTTTGCCAATGTTAAACAAGGATGAAACGATTCACTGTGTTACACTGTGTCCTTGCTAAAAAAAACGCCCACGAGTACCGGCCGATACAATTGCGCGTACGAAGTAGCAAAGGAATTCTTTTATCTGTTCTACGAAAATTTACGTTCGCGGAAGATTTCTTTCCGGAAATTATACAGCCCTTATTCACGGTGGTTGAAATGTTCCGCAAATAACGGTATTCGCGTGTATTTCGTGAAAAAGTATTAGGTCTTTTTTCTTAACGTTGCATCCCTCAAGTATACTAATTTGAATTTTCCATTTGTGCGTTGCAGGACGATGAGGCGTCGCAGTTTTACTGCTGTGGGGTGAGTGAGAAGTAAAGCTTATCATATAAATCGAGGTAATGAATCTATGATGGCTATACAAAATTCTCAGGGAATAAACGAAATCCAATTTTCTTCGCGGTAAAACTTATATTTTGGTAAACATTTTATAGAATTAAAGTAAATTTTTTTAAATTAAAAATAATCTACTATTTGATATTTAATGAACTAATGTGAATACCTGGAAAAAATATATTGCTTTATCAATATCATTATTAATAAAACAAACTGTGCATCTCCGATTGTACGCAGATATATTAAATATTAAGACCGTACATTACAGATGTATAAAATATCATAGATTCATTACTTTGAATGAGAAAAATATCTTGACCTACCTAATCGGACAATTCAATTACATATTAACAAACTTA
>NW_011967218.1:1306403-1315964 GCF_000949405.1 Vollenhovia emeryi | reverse complement strand
AAGGAATTTTCGTATCGTCATCACGTTACTATCAAATATGCAGTATTCAAGTAGCAACAACAGTTTCGCTGCAATAGCAAAATTTTTTTTCGTGCGTATTATTGAAAGTCTATAATTATAAAATAATGTGTAGTGTAAAAATAATAAACAAAAAGTAAACATTCTTTATTTTTATGTTTACTTTTTGTTTATTATTTTTACACCACACATTATTTTATAATTATAGACTTTCAATAATACGCACGAAAAAAAATAATTTTGCTATTGCAGCGAAACTGTTGTTGCTACTTGAATACTGCATATTTGATATTAACGTGATGACGATACGAAAATTCCTTCATTATACATTATTAAAATTATTCACCATTACAGCAGAACGTTTAATAGAACAGAAATTATTTTATTTCTTTAGCTAAATATTTCGCACAATAATTTTTCAATAAAATTAGTGTTCTTAACACATAATTGTCCATAGCAGAGAAAATAACTTTATCATAAAATAACAGACTTTACTTAAGTTTACATAAGATATATTGTGTTAGCAAATTATCTTTCTCCGCGTGATGTCTGTAAGTGGAACAGGTTTTCGACTTGCCTGTAACATCCCTGAGATCTAAGCAGCTGCCCTCTTGTGCCGTTCAGTGAACTAAAGTTGCAGTCGGTAATCCATCTCTCATGGTAAAAAGGCCCGGGCAGCAGCTATAAGACCCACCCTGTATAAGAACAATATCGTGCAATTAGAACTAAGATTAATAGCCTAGAAAAAAAGATTACTTCTAATTACCGCAAGTATAAAAATCCAATTCTAGAAGACGAAAAAAAGATCAGCATGGCGTGTAAAAATAGTTGCAGGCTTTCTCGAGAGATGTTACTGCCAAACGTCTGTCAGATTGTCGGTAAAGCCATGGTGTCGACGATTCTATAATTCGATCCAAAATCTCGGTCTGAGCAATGTGTAGCTAATAAAATTGCTGCTTTTTCGTAAAAGTTGCAAATTGATTGGCTATTTTCTCGGACCGAATTCTAACATCGTGAACACGAGATCATATAATACAGGGTACGAGCGTTTTCGAGTTCGGAGCGCGCGAATTAATCTGTCTGTGCGTGCGCGCACATCGGCGCGGTAATAGAAGCGACCACATACGTTTGTAACTGCGACAAACTTTATTTCATAAACTAAACGAAAATTAAGAATTTTAATATTTCTCAAACATTATTCAGTTCTATCCTTGTTATTTTACCTACATGTCAATTGATAAATCTCATTGAATACGAAGTTTGTCGCTAATCAAATTTTATGGCAAGATTCTGCTACAATTTCGATAAATTTTAATGTTTATCCTTGCCAAGAAATATTTAGTACTTATAACGTGCAGGACTTGTTCAATGAATAATGTTTCGAAGGTTGTACGGAACGTCCGGTGTGTCGAGTAAGAGATCTTGCCTGATCTGGTAATTGATTAGCATAATATAGTTTCATATATAATTATTTGTTTATATATTTCAGCTAAGTCATGGTTAAGTTTAAGTGGCTTCTGAGTAAGATTTTACTGCAAAGAATATTCCTTCTAAGCGTCACCGGCGTGATTGCACGTGAAATATTAATGGGCTATCTCGATTACAATAACCAGGTTATACATTTGAACATGTTTTTTAATTATGTAATTAATTTGTGCGCGCATAAGAAGCAATCAATTTTAATAATATAATTTTAGCGACGAATGAATGAATCAGGAATTAGCCGTGGCTGTGAATTTTTCTACAAATTATAATTTTTTAAATATGAATTTTCTATTAATATAGACACTCACAAAACATGTCGGCTTGAAAAAGTGAAAAAGCCCCTTTATATTAAATTGCTCACATTTCAACGATTATATTAATCAATCTGGATATCCGTTTTGTTTGCCAGAAAACGAAGCATGCTCAATGATCAGTCACGAACGTTGTGTATCATTAATTAATTATGTCGGCTGCATTCATTACGGAGCACACTGATCGCGCAAGACAGTCCATATAAAACGTTTCGCTTAATGTGCGCTAGACAGGCGAGATTTATACGGTGGAAATGTAATTAATTATCAAACTGCTCCGCGAAAGTTCCGTAATTCCATCGTGGGGTTTGTTGTCCGTCTCCTGTCCGGATATTTCCGCGTGCAACACATTAATTATATTCAACAAAATTTTTCACATTGATCTTGTTTCGCCTATACTTCATGATATTCTCACTAACACTATGTATTTTACTTCGCTTACAGTTTCATAAATGGATTCAATTTTCCTCTCGACATTAGGCATTTTTATTAATATTAATTTTATTAAATTGCAATTATATTATTTCTTTCGCACAATTTTCAGCCGAAGAGTTGAAAAGGCTCGCTCTGTTTAACTATTAAATATAATCAAATAGCAGAAAATGTTTAACATTTAATTATAAATGTGGTTAAATGGAACATAGCTGGTCGCTGAAAATCTCTTCAGTTTCCTGTTGGAAGCTATGCTATACTTGGATCAGCTATCTCGTTTAATTAATCATTTATTTAACCGACACGTCCATTGTTAACGATCTTTATCAGCTCCAAGCATCCTTAGCGCGACCTTCGGCATAACAAACGTTAGATCATACGCTCCGTACTATCTGTTCGGTGCTGACCCTAATTCATTTAGTAAAAGGACGCCCATTTTTTTTTTATTTCTCCTTGTTCGACAAAAGTACCGTCGGTCGAGAAGCAGGCCACTTGCCACGCAACGTCGGTTCCGCGGTTCAAATGCAGGAAACTTTAATTACTCCGGTGAAACGAACTTCGCTCTCTTGCGATACGCTGACCTTGTGTACACCTTTTCTCTTTCTCTATTTCTTCGAAGGTGGTTGAGTATATGGAGTCGATGTCGTACCGACAAGCCCGGGAATCTAGCAGGATGAAAAGTAGCCGAGGACTCTTTCCTCTGGATGCCAAGTCATCCGCGAGGAATCAACGCGCAACTAACACCGAGAACGAGTAGATCTCCGCGGTTCAGTAATGAAACGTGCTTGATTGTGAATAACGTTATCAATATAAATCGACTCTAAGCTCAGTTTTTAAATTAACTGGTGTACTTTTTCATTGATGTGTACGAAAGTGCCTTATATACTTTAAATACCTTATATACTTTTTAAATGTCTTAAGAAAGAATTGTATGCACGATTTTTAACAAAACCTTTTCAGACATCTTATTTAGGATATTCGGAAAATTACAATTATTCTGTTGCAATCATTTCCCGTGGTGTCATTCATACACGTATATGATTGCGACTAGTCACTCGCACGTGGTTAATATGTGCTCAGAGGTCGTTTAGTACATTTAGCCTTCTCGCAATCCCCCAAGCATTTAAATAGATATCGCGAGCGTAAGACTAGAAAGAATATAGTATTTCCTGCATAGGACGCAACAAAGGAACAAAGGTACCGATGAGCGGTATAATTTAAGACTTGTACGCAACACGATAAAATCTCGAGAAAACAATCGAGATCGATCTTTCGCCCGAATTTGTCGAATTTATTACGCGAGAAGGAATTTTTAGGCAAACAATGGCTCATTCTGACTTTGAGTCAGCAAACTGAAAGGAAGATGATTTATACTAATGTTGATGATAATTGATGCGCTTTTGATACAACAATCGGGAATTCTAACTCTTCGCGAATATCTTAAATTAGCAAAATACATAGTTTATTTCTGTCTCTATTGTCTGGCCTGATACGTCATATGTTTTTTCATTACGTCGCTGGTGGAATGACTTGTGATAATGCACTGTATTATAGTTGTCGGTCTGTCTCGCAATAAGACATTTTGATAAGCGAAGTCAGAAATGTTATTGTCAAAACGTTACGGACAATGGGATTTCTATCGCACTTGTAACACAATCCCGCCGCAGTTTGAATATCACCGCGAGAGACTGGTTAGGGATTATCCTAAAAATTTTTTGTTACTGTGAATTATCTAACATGACATTTTACAATATTATTTTATGCAGTTGAAAAGTTTTTTTTTTATAAAATCGAGGGCGGCGAGGAAGAAATATATTAATGTTGAATAATACTTTAAATGGCTGTCGATACAAAGCTTGATAACGTAAAGGATTCTTACGGTAATATTTGGAGGCTGATCGTTAGGAGAGTTGTGAGTAATGTAAATAGAAAAGTCCAAAGGAAAGGTGAAAGTATAAGTGGATTATAAGTGGAAACAAACAATGCTTAATTAAGGATTAACGGAATTTTCAGCAAGATTTAGTCTTCTTTACAATTTCTTATCAAATGAATTATGTATTTACCGAACGCCAGGGAGTTTATAACTCATTCGGGAAATACTTTGTTACGATATGCTATGTATGTTATACAAGACGCTAGACTAACATTTGATGAAATAATTTATGAGCATACGTAACAAAATGTAAAAGTAATTCCCAAGATACCCTATTCTTTTTTTAAGCATTACAGTTGTAAAGAAAGCAATAAGTCTGATTTAAGTAAACAAAGATAGTGGATCTCTATCTCGAAAAATATATTTCTGGCACAGTTTCGAGAAACATTAAGATAAAATTTTGTATAGATAGATATATTATAAAATGTAACTTTCGATTGATTGTAGTCTAGAATCCCCAGTTAACATAATGACGTCAAAATGACGTTTCTGACGACATTACGACGTCAAAATGACAACAAGCAACGTCATCACGTTTGCTGGATCATTGTAATCGTAAACACGGAAAGATCTACTTACCTCGTACATTATTTGCTACGCAGTAGAAAGAGAGACTCTCTCCACCGTTCCACTACACATTTTTGGAAATTCAACTTATATGAAAACACCAAGTATTGAGCGAAGCTATTGCGGTTCCTTTCTCGCAGGTTCCTCATAGAACAAAATAGAATATCACGGATAATTCAATTTGTCAATGTCGCATTCATAGAAATTCTGCGAAAAAAGAAAATAATATTTTTCTCTAGGTAAATTATATAATTATAAGAATTATATAATTAAATGTAAGCACGTGGACATCTTCCAGTTAAGCTGTCGATTCCCGTCGACAAACATCAGAATCGTCAGCGCGGTGCTGCGCACAGTAAATCAGCGGGTTGAGAGTTTACTCAAGTGATAAAATTGTTTGAATGATATTAAGCGATGAGCTCGAAAAGGTAGAGAAATGTCTTTGAAAGTGGAGTGATTTCATCAGCTTGCGCGTGAAAGATTACCCTGCAGAATCTATGCGTATCGCATATATGCCCGTATAATCACTATTATCGAAACATTCGAAACTCCACACTTCGCAGAAGCTGTTGAACGCGGTATCGTTTTGACGCGCGCGCAACGAAGGTTGGGAAAATCGTATCGAACTGTCAGCTTGTGGATCATGTGTTGTGCAATCACCGTTTGATGTCTTACGTAAAATAAGTGCTCCATACTCCATAATGTCGAACAAACCTAATAATAAATCTAACGCAATCGACGTACCTGAGAAGAAACATATTGAACAACGAGAGTCCAGTAAGTACACGATTTTTGTAAACTGAAATGGATTTTGCTGGAGAATAATAATTTTTAAAGCTTTGAAATACTTTTGCTGAAGAGAAATGATTTGGAGATTTCAGGCATGGTAGCATCGATTGTTATAAATAATAATTATTTACCTTTCAGTCAATCTCCTTTAATGCCATCAAAAATTACAGATGGAGTATCAAATTTTTTTCGCGCACTCTTTTAGATTTTATTACTAGACTTTTAACGATATAATTTATATAATAGTTCGCTTCTATCATCGCGTACTGAAGATGACCTTATTTCAGGTTGAAACGCTTGTCATATTATCAGCTATCTTTAACTAAATTACAATATGTATGTAGCGCGTAAAACACATGTATCTAGCCTGGTCTTTTTACATCTTTACTTAATGTTTACTTAATCTTCTTTACTTAATGTTTATTTTATTTACTGCTTATACACTTTCAAAATTATATGCTATTTTTAGTTGTAATTGAGGACGTACCAAATGCGAAAATTGCCGATTTTGAAACGGCGATCACCGTCGCCGGAACTGGGAAATTTCAGTATCTTCTCATCCTTGCGATTATCCCGGGCTCCTGGGCATCGAGCATAGATACGGCTAATATGTCGATGATACTCGCATCGGCGGAGTGCGACTTAGGATTGACACTGTTCCACAAAGGACTCTTGAATGCTATTATCTATGTAGGTGAGTGTAATGCGGCATTCGAAATTACGTTTAATACATTCAGATTATTTCAAGCAACGATAAAGCTATTTCTAACAATACTAAAATAATGTAAAGACACGAGGGAAAATATAAGAATAATGTAAGAATTTCATCATGTATTTAAACTTGTACTAGGTATGGTGTTGAGTGGTTTTATATGGGGATACCTGGCTGACGTTAAAGGAAGGAAGAAGATTATAGTATATGGCTATATGGCAGATGGTATTTGCAATGTACTGTCAGGATTTTCACAGAACTTCGAGACGCTCGTGTTCTTCAAATTTCTGAGTGGTCTCATGTAAGAAAAATACAATATCATATTAATATTAAATTTCATAACATATACACGCAACTATTTAAAGGGAAACAAAGAACCTCAATCTTAAGGAACAATGCTATTATGACGGTCTGAAAATATTGTACACTCGTCTGCTGGAGCTCCTAAGAAAATTCTTCTTCATGGCTGCTATGATTTCAGTGAAAAGATTCTTAATCTAATCGTAAATAACCAGAATTATTTCGATTCACGTAAAATTTGAATTTAGCGGGCTAAGCTAGCAATTTTTGCCACACTTTTGTTTAAAATTCCGTAATTTTTGGTCGACATTTTAAAACTATTCCGGCACCGGTAATAGCTACACCCGTATACAGATTAAGAATCTTTTTGGTTTTTGTTTTTAAACCATTGTAACAGCTGGAATTATAGCAGCTGTAGCTCCATGCATGGAGAAGTTTTTTGAGCCCCGGCCAGACGAGCTTATACATCCACCCACTTTGCTTGAAAAAATGCTGAAATAATCTTGAAATGTTAATTCCATTGAATTTCAAACTGACGTGTGTTGTATAATTATTTAAAATAAAAATATAAAAATTGCCTTATTTTGGAACCGTTACAGTAGCATGGCCCTTTAATAAAATTTTAATATATTTAACAAAGAAAGTGATCAATTGATTAAAATTTAATCGCGTTAGTGTGAGCGGTCCACATGCTACTCTTATGGCATACTGCTCGGAATTTTATGGCGCCAGCGGTAGAACAAAGATACCAATTCTCGTTGGTTTCTCAGTTTCGTTGGGATGTGTCGTAAATGCAGGTAAAATATTTTAGCGTTTCTTGATTACGGAAAATAAATAACATAAGCAATTGTCAACAATAGTCTTAATATAAATCTAATTTTTTATTTAAAAAATATCGCTTAATGCATACACTTGTTACTAGCATTGGCTTGGCTAGTGGTTCCTCAACCGTGGTCAATTGTCCTTTGGGATGGTGCCTTTGTCTATAATTCCTGGAGAATCTTCTTGTCCCTCTGTGGGGTACCGACATTGATAGGCATTGTTTGCATGTCTTTATTCCCAGAGAGCCCTAAGTTTCTGATGACGCAGAATCGCAATGAAGATGCTCTTGAAGTTTTCAAGAAGATCTACAGTGTGAATACCGGTTTGCCGAAAGATAATTATCCTGTAAGCATATTATAAGAATCACATTGCATAAAATTATTTAGGTGGCTCGTAAACAAAAATGCCCGCAAGTATTTTAGTAAAATATACGTTTCCTTTTTTAGTAAACTTACTTTTCAAATACATTGAGTATATACATGTATACACTATACATTTTTCGTTGTTAGATACACGCCTTGGGCGATGTGAATTTAAATAGGGCAACCGCAGAGCAATCAAAATGTCAAAACGGTGCGAAGGCGAGCTTGAAGAGCGGAATTCAGCAGATGAAGCCTATTTTCTTGAATCCACATCTCTCGCGTATTTTATTACTCGTTACTATACAATTTTGTGGAATGTTGGGGTGAGCATTATATTACTATAATAATATAGCTACATTTAGTTTTTTTTTACATAGAACGTAATTTTATTTTGTATTATTCTCGTGCGCATGTTGCTTAATTACTCTAAAACTTTTGGTTAAAATTCGACATGAAAAGGTATACAATAAAATTAATTTTTGACAGGTAAAAGTTATTTATAGTCGCCAGTGACGATTAAAAATTAAAACAGTGATGAACTGACAAAATTTTTTACTTAATACTTGATCGTCTCACTTTAATCATTGATTTGCAGTCTTGTTACTTGTAAAGGATTTGAAGTAAGGTCGAAACGTTGTAGCGTATTAAGTAAAAAATTTTGCCAGTTGGGTTGACAACGAGCTCACTGTTTTAAAATTTATCTATTCGGCAAAATAAACTAGCATAACCATGGATTTGTAGAAACGATTGATTTGCCTTGTTATTAATTGTTATTAGTCGCACAATAATTTATAGTCGCGAATCACCGCGAGGCTTGCGATTGTCGTGGTTGTAAATCTCGGAGTTATCAGAATGGCGAGTAGCGCGGTAATAGCGATAATAATGTTCGTACGAGAATCCGTATAATGCTCCCGTAGAATCGTGCTTTTTACAAGATACAATAAGGTAGGTGACTCGTCGTAAAAAACGGAAGATCTCGGTTAGTCATATAAATGCCGTGTTGATGATTGAATGACAGAGAATTTACGACCTTATCAGCGCGGAAGATATCGCACGCCTCTGTTTCTTCATGTTTCGTTGTTAACTGAGACATTCCCATTATCTGTGGATACATACGGTCCCGGGATACTATATGTACTTGCATCACGTGTTCTACTAAATTCTTCTACTAAATTAAAGGATGTCAGCCGAGGAGACAAACAATACTGAATACACATCGTCCTCGGTTCAGAAGTCTGAAATCTTCTACTAAATCTTCTACCAAATCTTCTCCTAAATCTTCTACCAAATCTTCTCTTAAATCTTCTACTAAATCTTCAAGCAAAATCTTCTACTAAATTAAGGGACGTCAAGCCAACAGCAGTAACGAAAATAAAAATACGCTGTTTATCGTTTTAATTGTGCAATTGTGCAGTTTGCGATTAAATTGCATCCTCTCTTTATACTCAGAGGCATTATCGAACTTAGTGAAAATTTTCCATTCAAGTACATCGTTGCGTTGATAACGACCAAAATAAGTGAGATGATTTCCAGATTAAATAATGCAAGTTTTAATAGCATATTATAAAGAGCCTACTTTATGTCTGCATAAACAACACACATGTATGAAAACTTTCCATTTGACTACTATACAAAGTTAAATTATATTAAATAAATTAGTATGGCTCGTATGTGTTAATCACAAATTTCAAAGAATTTAAAGGACTCACAATCAGAGCCGTGACAGGGTGGTAGTGTCTAAATATTCTATTCTAAGTTCTAAGGGTCTGGCCCACTCTGGCCGAGGTGATATTTTTTTGCAATAAACTTAGAATAGAATATTTAGACACT
>NW_011967218.1:1268491-1304961 GCF_000949405.1 Vollenhovia emeryi | reverse complement strand
GTCTAAACCACCCTGTCACGGCTCTGAGTTCTTTAAATTCTTTGAAATTTAAATTATATTAATATGCAGTTAACGCAACTGGATTTTGCAGAGAGAGAGAGAGAGAGAGAGAGAGAGAGAGAGAGAGAGAGAGAGAGAAAGAGAAAGAAATGTCACTAATTAATTATTTTAAAAATATCATGCATTATTGTATGCCGCACGTACTTTAATTTATTCACGGTCTACACTTAAATGGTTTATTTAATATATATTAATATAAAGTTGTTTATTACACTTTGCTGCGTCAATGCATTAATATTTTTTTGTATTTACAGCCTCAATACGATTCGCCTTTGGCAGCCACAACTTTTTGCGACAATAAACAATTTTTATAGCCTTGATACGAACATAACTAATCCTACCTTTTGCGAAATATTGGACTTCTCGATGTCTATTAATGCAAATGAAACTGTCGCACTAGGAGGAACGTCAAGCTGTGAAAATGTATACGATACAATAATTATTACAAGATATAAATTAATTTATATATTATATATAGCACATATTATGCACCAATTTGCTGTTACTATTTTGCTGAACGAAATGCACATCCTCACATTTAAAGAAGTCAATGAAACTTTTGTAATTGCTAACATCATTTCATAATTTTTTACATTTTTTAAGTGAGTTAATTTTTTTCAGATTGTTGTGTCCGATTCAATGTACCTGGACACTGTTCTTGTCTCGGCTACTTCTTCTATCTTCATACTCTGTGCCAGCGTCTTCGTTCATTTTCTGCAGCACAGATATCTGTTAAGTACGTTTCTTTTTTAACGTTGTTTCATTGTTTCGCGCAAGTGTCTTTATGCTGAAGAAAAAAAAAATAGGATGTATAATAATACTCTATACTTTTCTCTCCTTTTCGGACGTAGTCATCAGCTATGGATGCTCGCTTTTGTGTATGACCGCTTTAATCTGGTCTACAAATACATTAAGCACCCTTATTCTCACGTGTTTATACGTTGGATTATTGAGTAAGAGTTTGAACGTTGCGATCGGCGCGACTGTTCTGCTTTTCCCTACGTCTTTGAGGTTTGTCATTTACAATTAGTCTCACAAAATCATTGCAACATAAGTAACCAATGCACGCACGTTGTGTTCTTCATTTGTCAGAGCCATGGCAGTAAGCATGGAAATGATAATAGGAAGAATCGGATCTATGACTGGCAATCTCTTATTCCCCGTTTTACTTGAGCACGGCTGTATAGCACCGATAATTAATCTGGTCTGCTTCTCTTTGGGTAAGCACGCTTTTTTATTCCAGAATAAAAATCTCCAAGTAACTTCACCGTTATCTATTTTGAAAGAAAAAAAGAGATACGTTTTATTTCTATATTAAATACTATGTTGCACTGTAACTCTTTGTATACATAATATTTAACTTTATTATATATATATATCTCCTATTTTAATTTTTTAGTATGCATGTTTCTTACGTGTTTCCTACCAAGTACACGCAAGCACGCGGTGTAAGTCACGCTGAAAGATCGAGAGAGGATAAAGTTTCAGACAAGTCACAAAACAAGTTTCATTTCTTACGAGCGTCTCCGTAATAACGTCTCCATTTGAGGATTCACGATCGCTTAGCCGAGCCAAACTGGAGGCTCCGAAGACCTGAATCGAAGCTTATCGCGAGCTATGATCGAGCCCATATGAGGGCGGACAATGGCCATGCATATACATGCACCACACAACGAAAGACTGCATGAGACCTTGAGTTTCACTTTCGACACATCCTGGAGAGCCCTCCAGCCTTCACCCACATGCTCATCCCCCTCTATCCCGCGCTTCTCCTCGTGTGGACGCAGAGCTTTATCGCAGATCTCAGGACCTCGCCACCTCCGTTGATCGGTGCAATAAAATGTACCGACGTGAACTTGTACGCCTGTAGTAAGTCTTCACCTCGAAAAAAATCAGAGAAAAAGGCGCGAACGTGGCGTGAATCTTTATGGCTGCAATCAATTGAATGTATTGTTATCGTGTTTTGCCTCCGATTGAGGATTAACTCAGAGATGCCTTGAATACTTTTGGATGTGCTTTATTATGTGTGAATTAGGTAAGTAAGTAAAAAGCACAGCGCGTTTATGTTTATACTTTATGACATTAACTTTTACATATAAACGCAATGTGCGTAAACATCTATACTTTATCATGGGTGATTATCTCGGGAATTGTCGCACAGTAAGCCAGCGATTATAGGATTTGTAAATTGCTCACGTTCTTTATTTGCACGTCGGAAAACTGTGATACAATTTATGAGAACTATTATTTTCAGACAAATATGTTGACGGCAATACGTGTACATTTTATAGCGTACAGTTGGTTATTTCAGAAGATGATAATATCACAATTATAGTTTATGCAAGTGTAATACAATTGATATCACGAATGCAAAACATATTGTATAAGTGTACATGTATATACGTATATGACACAAGAAATACATGTACAATAATTATTCTCTACCACATAATAATCTTGAGTCCGAGTTAGCGCACGACTGCGTAAAGAATCCTTGTTTATCCGCATCGCATTCAACAATTGGACAGTTAAAAAAAGTTGGATAGTTAAATGCCCGTTATACAATCAAATCGCACTCTCATTTAGCCGTTAATGAAACCACGTAGGCTCTCGCGGTTTCTTCGGCGTTTCTCATTGTAATAAGGGCTCCGTGGCGCCCGAGACGGCATTCCGCATAAATTGCGGAAGAGAACTATGCACCGCACACACGTGCGCCCGCCGGTGGAAAAACGCGCCTGCATTTCTTCTATCCGCGCAACCCAATGTCTACATTAAAAGGCGGCGCGTATCCGCGAGCCTCAAGCACGCGTTGTATCCCAACAACGATCTGCGCCTCCGACAACTTCATCAACAACCTCATTTAACACCTTCCCGGCCGCATCCTATTTGCGCGAAGGTGTTGTAAGGGTCCCTTTGGAAATATCTTCTTGACGTAGCGATATTTCCAGCGATATTTTGAAACGCAACGCACTCTATTAATATTAATAGAGCATATAAATTGCATATTTCTCATAACACATAATGTATTCCGTTTTTACGAACTAATTATCGTTAATAATTATCCATTCAGTTTAACGACGGAGCGAGGTACGGTACTGAGTCTCGCGCGCAAATCGGCTCGGAGGCGTGTTTTAACGGTCCCGAATCCATCCTGTTGAGCAACGCCGATGTCCCTCGTCAGATCGGCTCTGCAGCTTCGACATGAAATTAAGCCCGCGGCGAGGAAATTCGTCGATACTGCGCCAAATTGAATTATCAGAATTGATGGCCGCGATGAAAATTGAATCGCTCCGGACATGTCCGCGGTGCCGAGCGGCTCGACCGGCGAAAGAAAGCCGATAAGAACGGGGGCAGCGTAAGAACTGAAGGCTGGTAAAAACTGAACGTTGACGAAGCGAGTCTCGTGAGAATCACTCCTCCTCGTTCTCTAATCATTCTATACGGACACGAAGTATCGTCGTATCGCGATTTCACGGCCGCTACTCGCTCGATCGTTCCTCCGCGCCGTGGGTACCGCCGCGGTAAGATAGCCTGCATCGGTAGGTATCGCATCGGCACGATACTGTTAACTCTTCCCGTGAATATTCTCTCTCTCTCTCGGGAATAGCCACGCGGCTTCCGTTGCCTCTCGTCCGCGACGTTCCCGGCGAGTCAGCGAGAAAGCCGCGCGTTTTCATCGTCTATCACTCTTATTTATCTCCATTCGACCGCGTAGATGAAGTTCTCCAAGTCTGTCGCCGACGTCGCCGCTCTTGTCACCGTTACATTTCTCGGCCGTTGGTCTTACGGGCCTAAGAAAGCGGCAACGGGCACTCTCGTATCTGTTGAATGTGCAAATATTTCAGTTTCCACCGTCGTTTATTATTATTTCGCACGGCGTGGCCGTCCCACGTGTAATACAAGAAAGGCTCGCGTCGATCGATCAATCAGACATTAAGGGGTGCATTAACAATCCGTGTTAAGCGCGCGATCGTAGAATGACGGCGAAATTACAAGGTAGTCCAACATTCGCGGCGGTCTTCGTTGCGGAAAGATTTCAATGAACCGGCCACGAAAACCGAGAGTGAGAAAAAAAGGAGGAGGAGGAGGAGGAGGAGGACGCGCGGCTGAACGTGTCGAAGGCTATTGAGAGAATAGACTGACCAAGGTTGAAGAGTCGACGTCAACCTTGCGGCAAGTTCGCCGTCTGCGGTTACTTCTTTCGCGCGCGGGGGGGGGGGGACGGGCACACAATTGGTACGAAATTAATTAACAACAGCTATCGACACGGCCTGGCGATAAGAGCCACGGCGTGCGTTTGTCGAGCTAATTGCAGACCGTTTCTTTTCCCCGTCCACCTCCTCTCTCTTTCAGTCGCAGACACGCTTTTCTGTAATGACAAGCTGCCCGAGGTCGGTGACAAGTTAGTCAAGTGGCTCGGATGCGGCCCCGGCTGCCGTCAAAGGCCAATCGGCTCCAGGGTGGCCGCTCGCAGCGGAATAGATGAGTCACTTTCGGTGTGGTTCATCGCGCGTCTCCTCCATTGTGCGCCGCAATAACCGGATACCGATGTCCGTTTCGTGGCAGGTGAACTTCAAGGAGTATGATTTCGATGTAAAGCCCATATCAGACTACAGATTGAGATTGAGATTAAATTGAAGTTCGGACCAATCGGAATGCAATTCACAAACTTGAGATTAGTAAGCTTTACTCTGGTTGGTCAAATTTCAATCTAATCTCAATCCCTAGTCTGGTACGGGCTTAAGGACGCTCGATATTACGAGTTCGTTACACGCCAAGGAGATCTTATCGAGACGACTTTGTTATCGTCGTCCTCGCCTTATAGACAAGGCGAATTTTTATTTTTCACAGCAGATAAGCCAATTAACGTAGCAGGTTAATGTGGCATTGTGCTACCAACTGGGTGCCTCAATACAAGCGGCTTTTATTTTCCAAATTGAAAAGTAAACAAGACGCGGAATTCAAACTCAGCGCTCTGAGTTGAACGCAATCGTGATTATAGTACGCGCTCGCGTTTGTAGATCATTTAACCCGATATTGTTTCGATCGCTATACAACTGGATCGTTATACCGGATAACGGCAACAATCGCCTAGCGTGACGCTCGTTAATTCTTCTCCTCCACGGATTTTCTCGCGATTGCTAACAAGCGGTCCCACGATCCCCCGTTATCGGCATTCCACCGAGCTGATAAAACAATAGCGAAGTCGCTTCCATTTCTTCCATTTGCATGGAACCTCGACCGCGATAGCGCTCAGTACTTAACCAGCCATGTCGGATGAATTGAAATACGTTTACGCCGTCTCCGAAAATTGCCAAAAAAAAAAAAGGATTTTTTGAGTATATTCTATTGAATACGTTAAGGGGATGCTGGAGTCGTTCTGTTTTACCGACATTTTTTATATAAGGATATCTTTTAATTGGCTTTACAGAATTGCAAATTCTTGTACACGATTAAAGTTCGCACAGAAATGAAAGTCAGCCTACTCGACTTTATATAAAAAACGAAAAAAACTAAATATTCCATTAATTTTTGGCATGTAGAGCTGTCACATGACGATAATATTTGCTTAATACAAAAGTTCTATAGTTTATATCTGCAAAATGAGACCGGAGTGAGCTAGAGACAACATGCAAGAACAATATTGTGTAATTGGAACTAAGACTAAAAGTCTAGAAAAAAAGATGGGTTTAAATAAAAGTTTTTAAATGCAAATACAGCTGTGTGTGTGTGTGTGTGTAGAATGATAAGTAGAGCAGTATTGCGTGTAGTAATAGATGCCGGATTTTGTGTATTGGCATCTATTCGATCCGGAATCTATTACTACACGCAATACTGCTCTACTTATCATTCTACAGCTGTATTTGCATTTATAAATTTTTATTTAAACCTATCTTTTTTTCTAGACTTTTAATCTTAGTTCCAATTACACAATATTGTTCTTGCATGTTGTCTCTAGGTCACTCTGGTCTCATTTTGCAGATATAAACTATAGAACTTATGTATTAAGCAAATATTATCGTCAAGCTCTACATGCCAAAAATTAATGGAATATTTAGTTTTTTTTCCGTTTTTTATATAAAGTCGAGTAGGCTGACTTTCATTTTTGTGCGAACTTTAATCGTGTACAAGAATTTGCAATTCTGTAAAGCCAATTAAAAAATATCCTTATACAAAAAATGTCGGTAAAACAGAGAGACTCCAGCATCACCTTAATACGTGAAACTGTAATAATAGACTGTAATAATATCCCAAGGAGAAGAAAAAGTCAGGATGATGTCAATTTGATGTCATATTGACCAAATTTATGTCAAATTTTGGTCAATTGGGAGTGTCTTGTGCTATCTGGGTACTGGGGACAGGGAGTTATCGAAAATCTCCATTTTAGTTTGGCGCATACGTTGAACTTCCGACGTTTGCCCGCGACGTATCTCGATCTCGGCCGGCAGTAAGAGAATGGACCCGCCACGAGAAGAGACTCGGCTCGTTTCTTCACCTACATACCCTCGCGCGGATTACACGCGTTACGCACGCAATTCATTAACGTGACGTTGCCCCGCACTTATGCGCCTGCCTATGCAAATGAGCGCGTTATCTGCGGGTATATATCTCCCGCTAGGACCGCTATGCCCATAACACACACCGTGCGACTCCTTGCTCCTTACCGTTCTTGCCGGCCATTCTTTCGCCCTCCCCGTATATGCAGGCGCCTTCGTTACGCTTCCTTCCTCCTCGCCGCTCTTGTTCGCCGCAGGTGTTCTCACACCAGGCCGGCTGATCCTCGCGCGAAACTGGGATACCGGGCGGAAGGGCTCGCGCGAGCTTCGGCACCCGATTATCTCGGAGCCGTAACGCGACTCGCGGCTCGTTCCCCGTTTAATTTCATGCAACGATCCGCATTCACCGCGAGCGAGCGAGCGAGCGAGCGAGCCGGCCGCCTCTCCTCCATTTCCGCGTGTGCGGAGCGAACATCGCGAGAACCGGCAGTCGAATAACCTTAACGTCTGACGTAAACGGATAAGCATTTCCGATAATCATCGCAAGCCGCATTTGCCTTTTTATAGATACGCGTATTATTTATTTCAGATTATCAGATCTTGAAGATCTACGAGATGCAACGCTCAGATCGTTATCGTGCGTATACAGAATAAAAGTAAGAATCCCATGACGGACAGCATGTATTATAAATCAAATATATAATTACGAAGCAAATTATACACGCCGGGATTAAAGATAAGTGTTTTACTGCATTTTATTCGGCGTTAGATTCATGTTTACGCCTACACTAAAAGAACGGTTAATCCCGTAGAAACTTCTTTTTCACAACGCCGACGTCACTCGAGAAAGGTACACCGGTGTCCGCGTGCAATTTCACCAGGCGAGATTGTAGTCGCGAATTTACTTGGGCAGGGGGGGGGGGGAACGAATGTTAAGCAGGGAAAGGGTTAAATGTCCGGTGCAACTATCCGCGGGGAAACCCGCTTCTTTTCCTTACGGTGTTCCTAACGTGTCCAATGCAACCAGCTGTCCATGTCAAATCCGGTGGTGCCAAGTGCCCCGTGACTCGTAGCGACGTCTCAATTCCGCCACGGAGGTGGGAAAGCCACTTCCGCGCGAGTCAGCGAAATTGAAAATTGCCCGCTGCCGGAGTTACAGCACCATTAAGCTCGTTCTTGCCGTTCGTCCTGCCGTTTCTACGCCTAACCCTCCCCATCCTCGTTTCTTTTTCCCGCGATTGAGCAACCGAAGGACGTGAACGCGGATTTCTTCTATGCTCCTCGCGTATCGCGCATGACGAAGGTCGCTTACGTGTCGGATTTGTACGAGGAGACGATCCTCTTGGATAAATCAAGAGCGGGAGAGCCATGGGTTGGTTCAGTTGCTCAGTTACTATGTTACTTTCAGTGAATTAAGACCATAAAGATAGCATTTTTAATATACCGGTTTTCATTACTGATGCTGTTATTTCGGCAATACTAATTTTTTCATTGACTTTTATTAAAGTCACGATCGGACTTTCATAAACTCTCTCGCGTAAAAAAACCTGTATAAATTACTCAAATATTTGTTTTACGTAATGATAAGTTTCTGAATGTTTCTATTTTACATCTTAAAAAGTAATGCACGTGTCTGCCTTCTACACTAGTATATTAGTGTTTATATAAACTTTAGAGGCCGTCAAATGTGTCAGGAACAGTATCGGGGATATGCAAAGAAACGAAGAGAATTTCGAAGAAGTTCGTTTGTCGCCCATAGAAGAGGAATCTGAATCCACGGTATGCTTCAAAGAGGGATCTGTCAATTTCAGCGAACCGGAAGAAAGTGGTTATCGGTTGACGACAGCTCCCTACAAGGATTACCAAAGGATATTGAGAAAATCGGAAGGTAATAGAAACGCGCATTTTTTTTAGAGAAAACAAGATGGCAATCCAATGTATAACTTTAAAGTACAAGAGGAATGATTCGGCAGGGAATAGCAGCTCTGAAGACGAACGAATGGAGCAGAATTATTATCGGCTGAGAAGAGTCGCAGGCAGCTATTGCTGTTTCGAGCCAGATGATTTTAAAGGTCTCTTCGTGTCCTAAAACGAAAACCCCGCGGGAAATATTAATAAAGACAGGCAGCGTATGAAATGTGATTTAATGTTGAGGCGCGAAGACGAGAACATAACTGAAATAAGTTGGAGTGTCACAAAACGCGCGAGACTTCTCAGTTTTTCTATTAACATTCCGCGTTATCATTGCATAAAGTAAACGGAATATGTGCGCCTGTTATGTCACACAAGAATGCGCGTTCCAGAGGCGGAAGCTTCCGGCGACAATGACGAGGCAGAAATCGGTCTCCGTGACAAGTCCTTGAAGACCACCGTGGAACAGCTTAAGTGCAGATTGTCCCAAGCCGAGAGGGAGATCGTCGCCCTGAAGAGGCACCAGAGCCCGCAGAAATGCCAGAGTCACGGGAGATGTGAAATTCTTCAGAGAGATCTGCTGACTTGGCGGGATGACCACGAAAAGAGGATCTCCTCTCAAATAGCCAGATGGCAATTGGCGGAGAGCAGGAGGATATGCGACGAGATGGGGAACATGGGAAAAGTGTACGATAATATCGAGCGGCATCTGGAGACCTTAGAGAAGCGAAACGCGAAGTCCTACTTTGACTTTCAAAGGCAAATCGACGCGTGGGAGAAGCGACTCAAAGAGGATATCGTTAATTTACACGAAAGCAATTTGACCGAACTACGCGAGCAGTTTAGAGCATGGTGATTGACATTTCGGTGTCTCAGGCCCGGTTATTCATTTTCAGGCTAAACCTTAGCCAGAGGTTAGTCGATTGCCTGTCTCTTCTTGGATAATAACATAGAAAAGGGTGGAGAGTCGACTAACCTCTGCTTAACGGTTAACCAGAAAATGAAAAAACCGGGCCTGAGAAGCTAAACTGATCAACGCTACTTTATGTAGATTTCTTACTTTTAGTTCTTACTCAGAGCATATGATTAGTTTATAATTTCATCCATCTTCTCTGCTTTATAAAGTTGATCAGTTTAATTTCTGAGAGGCTCATTTAGTTGTCATTATTTTCCCCTATGATGATAACATTACTTGCACATGGGATACGGTCTGCGCGATATTTGCAAGTCCAAGTATGTTGGTTGCAGGTCTGAAATGCAAAACGTAATTAATACGTCGGGTGTGCCAAGAGAGAAATGCGAGGCGTACGACTGCGACGGTACGTTTGTAAAAAGACGAGATGAATCTCACCAGTCAACTAATTCCGAAATGGCAGCGTCGTGCGAGAACAACGCTAAGCTTCTGCGTAGGATAGAACATATTGTTAAAATCGAAGCCCAGCGGCACCGCGATGATTTAGCAAAGCGGATCGACCAGAAGATTGCGGAGTTCTGGCTGGCCTTTGAGAATTTCAAGCACAATTTCCACCTAGATCGCGACTATCGTCGACGCAACTACATGGAGGTAAATGACGACGAAACAGAATCGAATATAACGGAAGGCTTGTGCGATTCCACTTGTCAAGAGACCGCGAGATCATATTTAAATACCGATTCCGAGGATAGGAGTACGATGTGAAGTTGAAGCATACATCTCGCGAATTCACATTCTGAATACTTGGGTTAAGAGACGCGCGCGTAACAACAGCTATCCAGCGAGAAATGACTCGTCGATCGATGTCGAAACGACGTCGAATCGACATCGACGCCGTCAATTTGATGCCGAATCGACGAAACATTTCTCACCGGGTATTAATTTTATTATCACAGCTTTCTGCATTTTTTTAAGTAACTTTTCAGCCGCATCATATTTGATACGTTTGTAAAGAATTTCACTTCTTTTCATAGAAAAAGATATAAATTTAGATCTGACAAAAAACTGAAGACAACTCATTACGTACACAGCTTTAGAGTTTTGTATAAAAAGTATAACAGTTGCGGCGTAACCCGATAAAAAGGAAAAGGGTATCGTTGCAACGTCTTTCAGTCATCTAAATCTAATAGGCTAACGACGGAAGATAAGTTCTCCAGCTCTCTCGAAGGTAGTTCACCTCCTTACTTGAGATCGTTCTAGATCGCGCACTGCGCGACATCCTTCCTCTCGTTACGTGTGCAACGCCGTATTATCAGCTATTGTATTCACTTAAGGGGATGCTGGAGTGATTCTGCACTTTTGCACCTTTCTAACCTAAAAACTGTCAGTTCGCGGAAACATTTGTGTAATATACAAATTAAATGGCTTACGTGTACAGATCGAAAGCGGCTCGCTATTCCGGCCAAATGAAAGAACAATATGGCATCACTGAAACTAAGTTTGTAAGTCTAATAAGAAATAATAGTGAGCAACACATACAAACAGTACATGTAGTATGTGTGTTGCTCACTATTATTTTTTATTAGACTTACAAACTTAGTTTCAGTGATGTCATATTGTTCGTTAATTTAACCGGAATAGCAAGCTGCTTTCGATCATCTGTACACGTGCCATTTAATTTGTGTATTACACAAATCCTTCCACGAAACAGACAGTTTTAAGTTCAAAAGGTGCGAAAGTGCAGAATCACTCGAGCATCCCCTTAACAGTCGTAGATCATGCAATATTGCGACGATCCCCGCTTCTTTCGTACGTGCATCCCCGAGGAGCACGTATCGCGGAAATATGTACTCTCGATCTTTATCGTTACGGCGAGGGGCGACGTAAGGGCACGGACCTTATGCCCATATAATGCATGGCCGCGAGCGTGACCTCCGGTACGCCGGCCGGAGTAATTCGAATCTATGATTCACCAGAGACGCCGCTTTACATAATCACTTTCATGCCCTCCCGAGAGATATTACCGCTTATAGGTAGGTCAACGACGGACGAGATGTCGTCGTGCCGGCTATGTATCGCGATTTACAGCCGGGCCCCCGGCGGGGCAGGCGTGTCCGATCGGATTCTTCGTGGGAAGAGCCTGACGGCCGCTACCGGTGGCACAATGCCACGCGGAGGAATCCGCGCCGCCTCCGTCGTGCCCGTCGACAAATCCATATCACCGCGAACGGATCCAGGGCTAATTATCGTCCGTTTGCATACTTGTCGAGCGGTGGGTCGACGTTCCGCGGTTCAACGCTCCCCCTTTCCTCGGGGCGAGCATGTAGGAAGGCCTCGCCTCGTTTTTCGTCCCGCGTTCTCTGGAAGCCTCAGCGATCTCGCCGTGACGCACGCGGTTTAATATCGATGTAGACATATGCGTCGGGACTCGGAAGAACGTGAGTTATGAGCTATTACGTAACGTAATTGACGTAGCAAATAACACGGTGCAACCAGAATTTTTTCAAGTTCTCTAATTTTATGCCTCCCATACTCCCTCGATCAACTGTTATTCTCGAAAAGTTAAATAATTTCTTCTTTTTTAAAGGTTACATTTATGCGTATACTGTTATATTATTCTGTACGTTAAACGCTGACAGATTGCGCAGTATTTATTATATTTGCTATACTGACAACTCATAAAATGTACGGTAAAATTTGAAGAAACTCTCTCATCGAATTCTTCGAAATGCCCTGAAAGATCGTGTAATCGTGGACCGGCATGACATTTCGAGGAATTTTATGAAAGTTTTTTTTTTTAAATTTTACCATACATTTTATTTGACAAATAAAATGAAAGTATCAGCAGAGCTTCAAAATAAAGTCCCGAGATGGGATAAACGCACGCATATAATCTCTAACGTTCTGCGCATAAACTTATGAAACGCATTGTGTTACATGGGAATTCATTCGTGTAATTAGCTTTGCAATCATGTGATTTTACTGCGACACACCACGTCAATATTACGGGATTAGCTGAGAAATTGAAGCCATTATGCGAGGCAATTTAATTATCTATGCGAGGATCAGACATTTAAAATGTTAACATGTTGTTGTCGGGAGCGAGTATCTTCGACACAAACACGTGCGTGCACAAAACTGTGTCGTTTATCTAGGTCGATAAGATCACAAAGCAAATGTACTAACAAATGTGATTTCCGTAAAAATTAGCGGGTATTCAGAATTATTTTACTCGCGCGTTTGCTTCATTCACGTTTATTAAAAAGACTTACGCGCCACGAGGAAAGGCACAATACGGCATGTATTATGCAACTTTTTTTGGAATAGATTCCGATCAAAATTATTCTGTTTCCCCTAGAAAACGGAATTTCGATCCCTTTCAAAAATTTTCATAACACGCCTATGATGCCATATTTAGAGAACAGTATTTTAGTTACGCGCACTCTCGTGTTTGATTTAATTCTTTTCCAAGCGCATAGACATGCATATTAGTTATTTTCACATACATCAGCTATTAATATTAATACTAATTATTTTTTATTAGTTATTGTTGCGATGATATATGGTGTTTATGATCTATTAATAACTCCATTAATAAGTTGGAGCATCCTAACTGTACCTACGTATATTATACTTACGCAGACCGATTCTTAATCAAGATTGATCAATTTCCAATTAAAATCACGTAATTAGAGGCGTCCTCATCCCGATATATCCGTGCGTTACGAATTCGCTAATACACTTGGAGAATTGAGGAAGTCCTGGACGCGGGAAATGAGCGCTCGGCAAGCTCGCCGATAATTAATCCGTTCAGCCGTCAACCGCGATATCTAAATCTTAGCGTATTCCGCTATATTGGGGTACCCCACGGAGAGTGAGGCATTTCTTCTCACGCCTATTCCGCACAGTCGACCGGCCACGATGGATAACAGAGAGAGATCGAGTAGAAGTGAATACTTGAGAGCGAGAGAAGAGGAGAAAGAAGAAGAAGAAGAAGAGGAAGAAGAAGAAGAGTGAGGCAGGGAGGGAAAAAGAACAGCACGTCACCCTGAACTTTCTTCCCCGCAAGATCACCGGCAATTTAAAGGGTAATTGTCGTGTACGAGCAAGTAAGCGAGCTAAGCCGTACGTACGCGCGCACGTGTATGCGTGTACGCGTGTTTACGCACGCCTGGCATAGTGAGGGCACGCAAGCCGGAGGCGCGCGGCAGACTTAATTGCCCGAGACACCGTTAACGTTGGGGTACCGCTCGGCAACTTTCAATGTCGACTAATCGGCCCGATTCTCTCGCGGGGACACGCGGTCGAGTGTTGCGCGGGAATTTACCGCGTTTTATAGCGAGACGCGGTTTCCGCGCGTCGCGCGTCGCCCGACGTCGCGACGAAATTCGCGGCGGATACGGCGACTTTTATCCGACGGTGGATCGTGCGAGAGTTGCATCTGCCCGGATATGCGGAACTCCTTGAGCGACGTCCTTTTGTTGGAGAAGCTAACGGGCGCGTAGATCAAGCCGGCGTTTAGAGATTCAGGGGAATGTAAATAGCGATATAAACCTGATAAAATTCCAGGATGCCACGCTCTCGTGGCGACGGTTTAGCTCTCGCTGAGATGGTTGCGCGCGGACGTACAGGTGCAACGCTTAAAAACACACACATATATATATTGTTACTATATGATAAAATTTATAAAGTCCAAATTCTCGTTCCAGCAGCGAGAAAATCCAAAATTCATTTCGCGCAATTCTTTTTCTCCGCTCGGAGCGTTAAACTTATGTAAATTGGCGTTTCGCAATGCCTTTGGATATCATGAGGCAACCTGTCATTTTACGTAATAAGGAAAAAAACGGCTAGGGCCTGCTATCGCAGTTTCGTCAATTCACCGCGCAGCGATCCCCCCGTGCAGATAATCGCATTCCTTGCCACACCATTATTTACGAGGCATCGTAACGTAAAAGCGTGAAACTCCTCACGGCCGGTGACCTCGCCGAAATACAAAACGGCCGGTTTGCGAAATAATTGGTGTACATAATTAGATCAAGGTTACCAAGCACCGTTGCTTCCAGCCATAGACGTAATGAGGCTCCGCGTACATGTAACATTTATCTATACGCATACTCTTTTTTTTCTCGCGTGCGCATATGAACGAGCACTTCGCGCAATTTTAATTAACAAAAGTGCTTTAGCGTCTAATTAACAAGGCTCGAGATGACGGTCTCCATCTGTTTGAGGGATCCGGTCAAGAGGAGCGCGATTTATGGGCACAGGACAAATATACGACGTCGACGTGCGAAACAGCCGAATAAATGCGAGCGAGTGGCAGAGCGCCGCGGATTAGAATCAATGATTCACGTAATCCCGTTAAGACAGTTTACGTACCCCGTAATGAGAGGAATTTGTTAACTTAACGGCACAGTATCATTCAGACGTAGATTCACGGTGTGCATAAAATCCTGTTAACAGCTTTTAATTAAAAAACTGTTTCTCCTGACAACACGGCGCATATTGTAATTAACTATCATTCAGCATATAATATAACGTATACGCGCATACATTCATGTATAATCAGTGCTCTCTCACGCAAGAGAGACATTTATCATCTAATGCAATCGTCGTGGTGACATTATCTCTCTTATTCGCTGTCGCTAGAAAATCATAAGCCAACGAGTACGCGAGAGAAATTACTTCTATTCTATTTGTCCTCGTATTGAATGGCCCCGGGGGGGGGAGGGGGGGAGGAAGGTTTAGACTTCAGGCAATATTAATAGTAAACTGTTCCTCATCCTTAATCTCCTTCTCATAACGCGGCGGACTATAATAGCGCGCTTATTATATTCTACAACGTGATGAGACAACTGGAGTACAACCGGCGGGATGTTGTCACCGCGAACGGGCTCGATGCGTTTGCACGTGTGTGCGTTCGTGCCGCATTGATAAAAAGAACCCCCGTTGCCAGTCGGTTGCGAAGCATCGAATCATGCTACGTCGGCGGCGAAAATACGGTCGCGATTGTTCGCGCGGATTCGATCGAAACTATCGATACGGCGAAGGGTTAATTGAAGAGCACGCACGATGCACACCTTCGACCCGATAACTGATCTTCGTGACACCACAATTCCTGTGGAAATAAGTGGGGTACGGATAAAAGCGAAAGTACCGGTAAATGTTTCTGCGATAATAGCGTCTAGACATTGTGTAAAGAGAAAACAAAGAAATGCACAAGCTTCCACACAAAAGTCTCTCCTTTTACATGAGAAAAATTATCGATTTATCAATTTCTAGCATCTCATTGCAAATAAAAACGAAAGCAGTTTCTAGAACCATTAAACAGTAAGTAATTGCATTCAGATAATTGAAAGCGTTGACATAATCTATTTTGTCAAAAATCAATAGCAATCACATCCGACGGGAAAATATATTTTGACGCGTTTGTTATGTTATAAGATGCAAGTGTAAATTCTTAGCATTTCTTTAAAACGTACAAGCGCAGTATTCCATAAAATGAGGATATGACATGAGATCTTTAAATTCAAACTCTTGTTTGAGCTATCAATCAGTATACGAGATACAGTGCGGTATAGATTTTTTATTAGTGTCTGCCAAATGCGCATCGGACACAATTATCTAATGATTATAAAATCGATATATTGAGTGTCGAACGTCCGCGTTTCTGCAATGAGATACTTCAAACTTAACAACTGACAATAATTATTACAATTAGGTGCACTTCTACTTCATTATATAATCTCGTTAGACTATTGATATTATATGTGTGCGATATGCAAAGCATGTATTTAAGTCTCAATTCAAATAATGGTCGTGACGATTGTTGCGTTGCATTTTTCTGTATTCTTAGAAAATCATATCACGCTAATCAATGTGATCTTGTACAATTGTTCGCTCGTAATTCTTCGCTCGAGCGAACGCAGGAAATTGATCCAACGGTGGCGCGACTTGCCGGGATAATTACTTACTTTCGTGTAAATTGAGTGATCAGGTAGAGATTCCTCTCCTTACCGGGAATACGTCAGAGCGTTTCTCACAATTAACGGAGGCGAACGCCGGCGACGCGACACAACTTTTGCGACCATTCGGCGTGAGCGCAAAAAAAAAAGAATGCGGCTTATTAAGCAGAAGCATTCTATTGGTCGCCGAGGATCAATCTCTGCCAGTGTAAAGCCTCTCCGCAGATCGTGATGACTGACTGACCGCAGAGTGTCGGAGCGTGAGATGACATCGGTGGGTCGGCGAAGAAAACGAGCAGGAACAAAGGTACATCGACGCGATCGAGTGACCTGTGCTCAATGGGATTTCAACTTATTGTTACACCGCGACGACCCTGATCGTCAGGGTCACTCTTCTTGGATCAACGAACCTCGAGTAGAATTGAACGCGCGATCTCTGATGACCTAAAAAGAAAATAATACAAAGCTATTGTGGAATAAAAGAATGTAGATGACAATTCTCGTCATCGTGTGTGATGAGACTTTACAGTATCGTGTGTGGAGTGAAGAGTTTCCTTCTCACATTTAACTTCATATAATACAATTAATTTTAATTATTTGATTAGTACGTTTAGAAAATAATTCATTTATTGCACTTATATACATCGTTATAGTTTTTCTATCTCTTAAACAATCTCCTTCAGACTTCTGTATTACTTCGAGAGATTAATTATTCGGTAAGCGCCTGGATGTCAAAGAGTCCAGGTATGCTTCGAAGAAATATCTTTTCCATCTCTATTAATTAATTCCGCGCCAGGCCGGATATTTTCCGGACGCTTGATCCGGTGTTCGCTTGCGTACGTTGTCTGGAAATGAGCGAATTCGATTATCAGATCGTGTAATTAGCGATTTATCGCAGATTGCCGGAGAGTTAACGATCTACGAAGCGAATAGCGCACCCGTCTTGATAGGCGTCTGCCAACTTTTGAGTGCAAAGATTAGTGCACCGATAATTTTAATACGTTCCCCATCTGTCGATTCTTATTGATCTTCTTCTGATTAAAATGCACCGTTGCGTAACGGCGTCTTAATTTTAATTATGTTACCGTAAGTTACGACACACACGCGCGCGCGCGCGCGCGTATACAATTGCAGTTCTAACCGTGTATAAATTATTGGCAAACTTATTCTTTTCTAAAATCTGCCAATCTCTAATCTGTTAATCGATGGCCTGATATTTTGTGCTCACAATACGTTGAACGTAACACGACTCTTGCATCATTCACGAGCCCTCTGGTAGCTATTGGCTTTCGAAGTCTGCATATACGGCTGCTCTGGTAACCATAAGGCACAACCGATCGCTTTGAATAAGCCGCAATTATCTGTGGTTAGATCGGATCTCTGGCTCCGGGACGACCATGATTTGAATCTATTTATCAATGCATTCGTAACCGATACACGAATAATTCCACGCGATCGGCCGATGTCGCTTGATATCGTGCATGTGCTCGGCTGCAACTCGACCTATCTTTAATCATCAATTAAAACGCGTCGAAAGTAACAATGTTCCAACATTCGTGGGATTCTCCTCGTCAATATGCACCGTGTAATCACGTTTGTTCGACACTGAATTCGGCTTTCTGTACTTTGTGAAATAATTGCTAACTGGATAATGCCTTTTATATATATGTATCGTTACACTTAATTATTTTATCATTTTAACATCTATTAGACATCACGCGAAGAAAGGAAAAGTAATTCTTGCGACGAGAGGAAAAGGTAGCCGAAGACTACAATCTTAATACAAATTGCCACTTCCGCCGCGTACAATGTTCAATTGTTCAATTACATTCATACGTGAATATAATTGCCCTTTGTCAGTTGCCGGACCACACCCCTCAGATCATTATCGGTGAGTTAGAATTACATCGGTAATACGTCTTATTCATCGAATCCGGAAGCAAATGGACGATTTCGCGCGTCTTATCCGCGCATAATTCCAATCTACATCTATTCGTCGCGATTGGCGATCTACGAGAAAAGGCTCATTATGCGCACCGTGCGGGGGTGCTCTGATAAGACACCGGAAGACGTCTCTCTTCCAGAGAGAGAGAGAGAGAGAGAGAGAGAGAGAGAGAGAGAGAGAGAGAAAGAAACGCAGAGAGACAGGGAGAGACGCGGAGAGACACGGAGAGACGCGGAGAGACAGGGAGAGACGCGGAGAGAGAGGAAAAGTCGCGAAGAGACGCGGAGAGACGCGGAGAGGCGCGGAGAGACAGGGAGAGACAAGGAGAGACAGGAAGAGGCAGGGAAAGACGCGGAGAGACAGGGAGAGACGCGGAGAGACGCGGAGAGACGGGGAGAGACAGGGAGAGAGAGAGAGAGAGAGCGCGTCACGCACCCGCGAAACGTTTGCGATTATTGTGTTACAGATGTATGGGATATACATTTTTCCGTCGGCGAGTGTAATTGCTCAAACGGTATTGATCTGTATTATCCGTGTTTCGCTCTATCTGCGCATATTATCTAGCGGTGCGCGCGAGTATTAGCGATTTATCTGTCGGCACCGCGTAATCCGCTCATCAATCTTATCTAATTATCCGCTCATCCATCTATATAGTGCATTATCCGTTGACAGATAAATTCTCTTACGATAGACTAATGCTATCCCCACACGCACGCACGCACACCGCGCTCGCGTATACCGTAAGCCTTCTTCATTTCTCGATACGTTTTCAGAAACGATTGCTTTGTCAAAAGTCGCGACCTTCGTATTTTGAAGCTTTTGCCAATATGAAACGTATGTCTGCTGGCTTCGTGTCCAGTAATGAAATTAGTCGCTTGTGGAAAATAACAAAGAGGACGAGAGATGGGAGTTCACCGAACCATGGCAGCAAATGGCCATGAAAACGTCTAGATGCTCCCACGAATCGTCAAGAAACAATATCGATAATTTTACGTTCCTTGTGTTCCATCGCCATCATAGAAAAGATCGGCACGCGCGAAAATTACATTTTTTTTTCATTGTACTATAAATTATTATTAATGTTACACTAAGCATAATGGAGCCTCAACAACAATGTAATTCTGAAGATGATGAGGGAAGACTTAATCGGACGTTATTAGAAGCTTCTATCTATAGAATAAATGACTGGCTAATTAGAACGACGCGCCGTGGAAGACGTTACTATAGAAGCACTAAAGTACTAGTAATAAATTGTTTCGAGCATTCCCTCTAATCGCCGCAGACGAAAACTTCTTCGGAAGCGCATCCGGTGAATGCCGGGTATTGACGTGTGCAGAAATAATGAAGGAAGATGAGGCGGTGGGCGTACTTCGTGATTTAATTATAAGTTACTTACCAGCAAGTCACGGTCGCCTTTAGTTTTATCCGGCGCGAATGCGATTCGTTAAAAAGAAAATTGTACGGGAGGGGAAAGAGAGAGAAAGAGCGAGATATGCTGGGATAATTATTAAATTACTTTCATTGTAAGATAATATCTGACGGGCATCCGGCGGATTCAGCGGATCGATACTCTGTGTTATTGATGCAATTAATTGTCGATTGCTGTGAACATTTATTTTTAGTTACAGCGCGGTAATGAAATATTCCATTTGCAGGCGTGCGAAGCGTAAGTTTTATCTTCGCGCATTGCCATTCTTCCTCGATTTTGTGAAAATTTATTTCACTTGTAATTGCGAACGCTTTTATTACAACAGTACCACAAATATGTTGACCAGCAAACAGGATCTCTTTTCGTATTAGAGACTTAAAAAGAATGTCGCAGTGTCCGAGAAACGGATTATAGTAATAACAGATCTACACGTTGATCTTGAAAGTGTAAACAAAATGGCACGTACGGATTGATACTTAACGATAAATTGGATACGCCGATGGAGAGGTGGATGCTCGAAAATGTAATGCCTAGTTCCGTAAAAGGGCTATCTAAAGGGAGAGCACAAATGCCCGTGATCTCTACCGAGGATACTTTCTGATGCGACCGAAGATCGCGTGACTGTACACTCCCTCACCCATTACATCAGTTCTTTATTCATCGACATGCTCTTGCATCGCTCTTCTGTTCCGCATTTTGTACGGTCTGACAAGGTAGCTAAATGTATACAGGGTGTACTAAAACCACCGGATGTCCTTTTAATCATAAATTCTTTAGAAACTTTCAAGACAAAAATTCTAATACAAAAACGTCGAGGCTATAATAGTTTTTAAATAATAAGCGATTACATTTCACAAATGACAGGCCTGAGATTTCGCGCGCTCAGGTACGGCGACACGACAAGTGATAAAGGTGTTCCTACGAATATCGCCCTTTTTAGTGACAACTTTCACAACAGACTTAACGATTCATTCTCGAATTAATTGTTCCTCCTTAACCATTTCTTTTGTTGACAACGTCTTATTAATGAAAGGGAGGGGTTCACTGTGATAAGCATCTTGATCAGACTAATATCCTTCGATTTAGTCGATCTCCGATATTCTGAGTGAACTTGGAATTTTCAGTTAGATTCAATCTAGTCTCCCGCCTCTCTTTATCCTCAAGTTTTCAAAATAACCGGATCATCGTTTTCCCAAAGATTTTCTGTCCCGTTAAACGGTGACTTTGGTTCTCGCTCGCTCGCGAAACACATAGGAACACTTTTATCACTCGTCATGTCGCCGTGCCTGAGCGGGCGAAATCTCAGACCTGTCATTTGTGAAATATAATCGCTTATTATTTAAAAACTATCATAGCCTCGACATTTTTTTATTAGAATTTTCCTCTTGAAATTTTCTAAGGAATCTGCGATTCAAAGGATATCCGGTGGTTTTAGTGCACCCTGCACAAGGGTGACAATTTTCCTTCTCTTTTATTAAAATTACAAATTAGATTAGATTTTAAATTAAACTTTCAACATTCAACGAAAGAATGTGAATCGCCAGTAGAGTTAACTCGTGTCGTCTAACAATTCTTTTTACTTTTAATGGCTCAGTTTTATTTTTCTCACTTTCTTCTTGTTAAAGACAAAAATTATTCCTGTATCTATTAATTATTGGACTTTCTCTGGGTCATAAATGTTTTACTTTCAAGTAATTTTATCATTCAATCTTTAATTCCATTTGTCATTGCGCATTCCATTCGTTATTGCATAACGGCGCATCTTTCAAGTATGACAAGACAATTAAGCGGACTTTAATTGAGCAATCTAACGATTTTAACCAACCTTCCGCGCATATAATTTGGTTCTTATTTCGCTATCGACTTCACGAATCGAAGAGACTCTGGCATTGTTCTCTTTGCTCACGCATCATGAATGAGATTATTTCAACGACGTAACGGTGTCGAATTCATGTGAAGAGAGAAAAATACTCTCGTTAATTTTTCCATTTTTCAGATCTGTGATGTTTTCCTCAATAGTATTGTATGTATGTGTGCCACAAATAGTTGCGAGTTTTCGCGGTCATGGGAACCAAAAAAAAAAAGGCAGATTATCCTGTAATCAGCGGCATTATTTAACACAACGTAAAGCTAGCTAGAAATAGAAGGTAGAGCTGTTTACGTGCACGCATCGTATATTTCTCAGTATTTCAATTTAGCTGAATACGATCATTTCGTAATCATTCCCGGGGCACGGGGCGTAGCGTGACTATTCGGGAGGTAAATTTCAAATAATTATACTTACGCGAGACTTCCGTCGCTGCTTCCCAAAGGGTAACGAAGCGTCTTCCGATTGCCGCTTATCGGAGGAATTTACGGAGCTCGGAGACCTTGCGTGTCTCGAGGGTGAGAGCACGGTTTATGCATAGAGAGGTCGGTTCAGGCTGGACGTGGTTAATGAGCTGTTAAGAGACAGGGGAAGAGCAAGGGCAGGCTCGCCGCCGCAAGTGGATCAGGACTTTTGAGAGAGCTGCCTGCCGCCGCGACCGAGTCGATCCACCATCCCGCAGTCGGATGGACTGCAAGCGCAACAACAACCGCAACGGAAGCAACGACGGCGCGATCCACCACGTTCCCGTGGATTTCCGAACGTAATCTCCCAGGTGCTCCCATCGATTATCCTCGCCTGCGAGGTATGTACGTTCTTCTAACCGCGCGTTAAAGATCCTTGCCGGCTGCCGAGTCGTGCATCTCGGAATTGCCCTTGCGAGAAAGGTTTCGTTCGATTTCGCTAAGGCTCGCGCATTTTTCCACACGGATGTTACGTGGAAACGAGCCGGGTGAGCCGCGAATTGCGCAACAACCAGATGCCAGATGAATCCGCTCCGTATCCGGGGTACCGCGTACCGATGCTTACGCTCGTTTCATGTTAATGAGAGCTGATATGCCCGACTAATTCCCGTGAGAGAAGATCGAGGGGAAGCGATAAACAATAGCGAATTTAATTGTAAATCAAATGTCTGGCCGAACTAATGGGGCAAGCCTTATCTCGCCGCCTGGATTTTGAAATTGTGAATTGCAAGTCAACTGGAAAATTAGGTTTAATATCGCGCCTCGTCTACAGCATAATTGCACGATGCAACGAGATACAGGTTTTATAACAATTTGTATCGCCTGATGCACAATTTACACAAAGGGAGTTAAATATGGGAGAGAGGAAACTCAAACTTTAATACAACAGAATGAAATTTCATTTACGTACGTGATTTATTTAGTTGTTTGTTTCGCGTAATATTTTAAGCGCGATTAAGCCTACAATACTAATTTATTTGTTTGTTACAAATTTTTAACTGAACTTTTCTAATTGATTTTAATCGACGGTTGTTCGGCGCAATCGCACGACGAGGTTCTTTCAAAAATTATATTTTGCTCGCTCGAATAATATTAACTCTCGCGTGGCGTTGGGTAAAAATAAAACGAAAAATTTTGCGCTCGGATATATTGAATCTTGCGGGGGGCTTCGTTGAAAAATTAAGCCCGCCGGTCAACTTATACGAGCGGTCGTCTAACCGCGTTAAGGATCCACTCCGAGCATCCGAGTGGAGCTCGTCGAAGTTGCCCAAGAGGAAAATCTCGCTCTACTTTGTACGGCAAGATTGACTTTTACGAGGGAACGACGTGGTATGAAGAAAGACGCCTTTCTCACGGATTATCGCAAGAGAATTCATTCCTCCTGCTCCACATGCTCATTATACGAGCGGACCGGGGCGTTATTAAAATTTAAGTGGATTCCGGAAATTAAGATGTAGTCACACTCGCTACAGCGTTTAGATCACTCGATACAGGGAAGAAAACCGAATAAATTTGAGTTATCACCTATCGTGGAATTTACTAATTGTAAGTGTAATCGTTGCTCATTCTACTTGTACGTAATGAGCTGTTATTTCTTTATATTTAAATAGAAACTCGCGTTACGTAGAAACGTACAAGATAAAAGTGAAGAAATACCGAATTGACATACGCGAAGATCCGCATCGTATTTATCGAACTAGTATTTCTTCACTTTTATCGAACATTTTAATGCCATGGAAAACGTTCTCCAGCCGAGTTTAAACTTTAAAAAGCCGGCTTACTGTCAGCATACTGATTTAAAAAAATATTCGATGGCATCTAAATCATATTGTTCGAAAGAATAGGTTGCTCCCCCGTCCATCGCATGCGTGTACGTGCTCGAGGATTTCATAAATGATGCAATTATTTAATTAATTAAGTGGAGCATCGATTGAGATTAGCCGCTGGAGAAATATTTCTGTAATTGAATTCGCTCGCTAATATGGCACGTAAGAGCCAAGGCGCGAGTCTAAATCCGTCTGAAATCAGATCGCGTGCCATGTCGAACGTTAATGCACCGACCTAGGCCGTGGTACTTTTCAAGGTTTCGAGATGCCGCAGCCATAACTGTGCAGAGAATCCGACACGCCGGCACCTGTCTGTGTAGGTGTATCTCTCAGCTGTGCGCTCCGTACTCGGCTACTCCGAAAGTTCACACAGGCCCGAACAATGGGCCGTAAGAAGCCGCGATGAACGCCGCGCGGTGTCGTGCAGGTGCGCTTTGCCAAACTGCAGCGTCACCGGGGCTATCGTGGGTTCCGATCGACCCCCATGTGTATTACGGAGCATAATCGTCGCCACAAGGCTGCTGTCCCGTTTAACCCTCATTCGACAGAAAATAACGAGAAGTCGCGGCGTGCAAGGGCGTGAACCAGGTCCTCGCTGAGATTATCGAGAAACTCGAGCAGTCGGTCGGACCTCGTTCGAGGTGGAGAACGACGCGATGTTTATCGCGTCCACCGTGGCCACGCGTAATATGGCCGTGGAAATTGAAAGAAAGAAGAGAAAAGAGGGAAAGAAAAACGGCGAGGTGTCTGTGCGCGTCGCGATGACTGCTTTGATTATCGCCGACATTGAATCACCCGTTGACATTGGAAAGAGCGCGAGGCACCGTTTAACCGAGGCAGCGGTTTTTTCGACGTTTCGCACGGTAATATCCTTTTAGTGATGCACATTTGTCGCGCTTAGTATCTGTCACTAAAGACCTAGATTAAAGGATAATGGAAAGCGGAATTGCCTGTAAATCACTAACGGCAGATGTAACGGACATGGATCGGCTCGTTCGCTTCTCAGGACTAGCTGTATTCTATTGTCATTATATATACGGAGTGTTTACTCGGTTTCGCGTAAATTCTTGTAGCTGAGCGATCCGGAAAATTGTGGGCATCTTCATAAAATCGCTCAAGCCGCTACGGTCCAATGTCGACAGCTATACACGGAGGGAATTTTCTCTTAAAATTTACCCTGAAAATCATGCGATCGTGGGACAACGTGGCATTTTCAACAACTTTGTGGGAATTTTTTGAAGGAGTAAGAACGAGATCGGCCCCACTTTTTCGCATTCGATTTTAGTCACAAAATAGGTACCAGGCGAAAGGCCTTGTCGAGATGATCGCACACTGTTAGAAGTAGATCTATCACACATGTGTGAATATTAACACGTCACACACTTGAAATGTGTGAATATTAATGCGTCACACATATTTAATGCATAAATTTTCAAACGTCATGCATTATCCTCTTAATATGCGCGTGTGAAATGCATTAGAGAATGTGTGGAAATCACACACTTCAATGTGTGGATTTTATCAAACATCTAATAATGTTTGAAATAGTCAAACATCGTAATATTCACATATGTGTAATATTTCTATACGTTTGAATATAACACACTTTGGGAAAATTTACACACTGAGTATAGTAACGCACTTACTAGTCACACACTGATCAGTCACATACTGCAACTACCCCAGACAACATCGTGCGAAATCAGTGCTCGTTGTAGATATCCTACCGTATGTTATCCCATTCGTTTTGTGCTTCGGACGATCGTGAATAAAGTGTCTTCAAGTCTAGACTGTGTCCTATTGCTAACATCTCGGAAACCTCGTTCTTCCTCTTTATTTCTGATTCATGCTCTTTCCGCTAACCTCCCGTTTCCCTAACCTAACCTCCCACTTGGATCGCATCATATAATGTAATTAGTTGTTTTAAACGGCAAGAAACGTGTAAAAAGTGCTTTCACCAAATTACATATGTGTATAATAGTAAAACACTTGGATTTGCAATGTGCAATCTTTTTTACACATTTATTGGCACCTTGAAAATTACACACCTAAATAAGTTATACACCTCCATTTGTGTGAAAAGTCACACACGCCAATAAAATCAAACATCCATTCGTGCATGAAAAAGTCACACTTACAGACGTCTTGAAACGGCGGACACACATCACATGCGATAAAGTGTGTGATATTCACACACTGCTTCTAACAGTGCAGATACGTCAGAGTGTACTTATTTAACGTTCCGGAGATATCGGGCTCCAAAGACCACCGCGTGATCAAGAATCGGTTTATCCGACGAAAATTTTTCTCAGTGTTACTATACTTACAATTACTATACATTTTACTGGTAAAATGTGTGGTAAAAGAACTCTGAGAAAGTTCTTCCAAGTGCCATATTGTCCCACGACGACATTATTTTCAGGGTAAATTTTCGAAGAAACTTCTCTCCTATGCATCGTCTATCTCGACTGTTCGGTACTCGCTGTAGAATATCGCATGTGTGATTTATTATGCGCGTTCAGACGTACGTTTCGCTAACTTCTCGATCGCGGCCCGAGAGAGCAACGTTCCAGAATCAAAGTTCAACTCCTCCGGTCGTTCCCGAAAACGTCCCGCAATTACGGAACAATGGCGTTTATTATCTATCCCCAGGTTTATTATCTTCTCTTTGATTTACGGCGGTGCACGCATGTTATCCGATTCATTTCACGCAACGGATTAGCGTTCTGCGAATGAGCTACCAGCCTCACAAGGAAGTGGCGGGTACCGCGGGGCTCTTGCACCGTAGACAGATCGTCAAGAATAAGGATGCGGCGGTCGTGGAAAGAAGATTCAAGATTGCAATTTTCTTGAACGCGGCGAGTTTCGAGTGTGCACATCCGCGACGCATCGCTTAACTTCCACGCATTCAGGATGTTTCCCAAAGCTGTTAGTGACTTTCGGAATGGAATGTTAACGAACGTTGAAGCGCAATTATCTTACCGACAATAGGGGAAAAAAAAGTTTTGCCCGCGACCCAGATGTTTGCCGACTTTTATGAGATAATACTGATATTGCTTATATTGGGCCTAATTATCTTAAATCATCCTAATATCGCGCATAATCATAGCAGTATATGAGAACGGCGATCTCTTTATCAGCGATTACGGATTACGTCAGAGCGGGATGCCACAATCGCGCATCTCTTTAGAAGTTCTCACGGATAATTTCTTTTTATATGGCCGCCTTTACCGTTCTTCGGTTTGTTACGACCCTTTGAACGTTTGATTGGAGGAATATCTGAAAATCTGCGTATACCTGGGAATAACGGTTTGAAAAATTGTTCCGCGAACAGGACTTGGGTGCGTTGTACAATCGAACATAAAGGAAAATCCGTAACAAAAATTTATCCTGTTAGAAAGTAAGGTTTCAGATAATGCCAAATCGTAAACCTCCTTCGTACGAAACGTATATATACTTTTTAAATATGTGCGTATATGTAGCTTCCAATTACAAAAATATATATCATATTTTTACGTAGGAGGGGTGTGTTCAAAATACAATAAAAAGAATTGTTAGGCGACTTTGGGCTGGCAGATGGTTTCTTCATTTAAATCCGACGTTGCGGCAATAATATTGCGTCATTGATTTTTAGTTTAATATCAATGACGTAACATTATTGTTGAATTCCTTGAGAAGAACCGCAACCCGTATGGTCGAAGCGTCGGATTTAAATGAAGAAACCGTCCGCCAGCCTAAAGTCGTCTAACAATTCTTTTTATCGTTAATCAACTACTGGCGATTCACGTTCTTTCGTTGTTAAAAATACAATGCTTATGAGACGGATCGCATATGTATCATTGGGATTTATCTTCGATTGATTAACGCTTCTTCCGACATGCGATTTTGCGTGAACGCACCGAGTTGCGTGTTCCTTCAGTTCGTTATCTTTTAATTATCTCTCATTGTAGCGTATTCTCTGTCTCGTTCTCTGAATGCATTACGCTAGACTCGGAACGTGATCTCGATCGCGCGCCGCTTAATATAATTTTAGTCAGGGAGGTAACGCAAGAGCGTTTACGTCTTCCACTTTCCCCGCGCCGCCTCTTATTCGGCCGGCTCTGACCTCTGCCCTCGCCAAATCATCCGTAGTGCAATAATTTATCGCTACCAGCTCGTGTTCCCCAGCGCTCCGGTAGGTACTTGAAGTTCCTCGATCTAGATCGCACGGCGAGGGAGTGAAGCGCCGTTTCTCCGTGGCAGCCCTGGGAATCGAACCCGGAACCTTGACGGCTTCTTCTTCTTCTCCTTTCGTACTTGCCGCGCAGCATCTTCCTCGGATCGCGCAAAACACCGCCACGCAAGTTTCTCCCCGCCGTCAATTTCGTCAATATCGCTGGATATCGTTTCCCGTTATGCGAACGCGCAAACACGCGGGAGCCTCTCGCGAAACGGCGGCGCCTCCGCAATATTCAATATTCCTCGCGCGTCTACGTTGCACGGTCTTATTGTTTTTCGACTGCTCATCATCGCTTCGTGTAATGTGTACCTTCGTAAACGCCATTTTGCGAATAGCACATCATATAACTTTGCATATAGAGAAAATATATGACGGGTTCGTGCGCGCTGGTCGAGTAATAATACAAGGTCAAAGTTCCTCGAGGGGGCTTCCACTTCTGGGTTTGATAAGTAAATTTCGTTGCTGTGCGCTACGCTCCGCCACGCCGCGGGAAATCGAGATTACAAGACAATCGCGATCGTTCATTACGCCTCCTCCTCGCCTCTCGTTTGTGGTAGTCAACGAGGTGGCTTCCTCGCTTCGCGAAACCACCCCGTGCAAGAAGCTCGTCGTCTCCGCGCACCGCCGTCGATCTCGCAAGTCTCATCGGGCATACTTCCCGTTACGCGAGCACCGCGCATTTGTTTCTGGCATTACACACAGGTAGAAACGCAGAGATTGTGCAAAATTCCCGCATGAAAACTACCGATTGCATTGCTCAGCGATTTTACTTGGGGGAGGGGGGGGGATTTATGCATATACTTTTTACATTGTTACACTCTTCCAGAATTCGTCTCTACCTTTGCCTGTTTAACGATGCGGCGTTTCTAGATTTATCACTGGTCAAGCTTAAGTCCTAGCGAAATGATCTAATCAAGCGATATTTTTGTAACGATAACAGAAAAGGGGCCAATCGCGGATTTACGAATCGGTTTCACTAAGGGATCCGCTCGGACGTCGAAGCGGCAGGATCCGCCTCGGGAAAAGCATCCTTTCTTGCGCGCCGTGGCCGCGGAAACGACCTATTGCGGAATGCCTGGCGGTACTGCCACTTTGGCAATTTCCCTGCGGACGATGCGCGGGATGCCGTTAGCCGAGTGCGAAGCGGAATCTTCGCGGAAACGCTTCGCGAAGCGACAGTAGTTCCTGCTGAACAATAGCCCTTTTTACTGCGGCTGGAAAGAAGAAGCGCTCGAGAATTCCTATTCTATTTCCGTCTCTTTCCTTTTCCCCCGCTTTTCCCCCCCTTCCCACCCCTCGTCCCGCCCGTCGTCCCACCTTCCGCTCTCTTTCTCCCTCGCATTCCCCGTTTCCCTCTTAAGTTTCTACTTTATTGTCCACTGATACGGACCGGCTGGTACGTAGCGAAAGAATGATAAACTTGTTCGATGCGCGCGGCTTCTGCGAGGATCCGCGCAACGTGTCCGCACTTATCGTCCGTAATAAATTAACGACGCCGGTAACTGTAATCGGCCGGAAAAGGCCGCCAATGAATGATTTGAACCGTCGAGTTTTCTTACGGTGTCGCTCTTCCTATGGGAAAGGGACAATTACGCTCTCGCAAGCCCGGGCAAACCGAGTCTTGATTACTCGGATAATTTGCGCTGATTAAGCAAAGTAAGTAAAATGAGATGAAACTGCTCGCGATAAACTGGAAGGAAGAGAGAATAGTAATGAGTTATAATCTTGATAATCAACAGGAGAGAAAAGAGGGAGGGCGAGAGAAAGAGAGAGAGGAGTTATGAAAAAGTGTGTCGGTTTCAGTTTGTAAATTTTTTCTTATAATTGGAAAAGAAAAATTGTTGGGCAATCGCTCGCACTTTACCCGCGCGGCCGCGGTGAAGTTTTCAGCGGACAATTGAACGATCGCGAGCGTTTAATTGTCAATCAATTGGCCGGTGCGACAGAAACGTTGGAAGCGAACGGTAAAATTTGTCTATTCGCAGTTTCATCGACAGCTGTAAAACGTATCCTGCCTGAACATACCTGTCCTGATATGCGAGGCAATAAGAATATCGGAGAGAATGTGCGCCGAGCGGCGCTTGCCGGGTTTTAAGAAATACGTTACTGTTATGCAATAAAGAACGACTTATCGTTCCTGCGTATTGATGCGTGCAACATATGTTGCTGCGCCGTGAATCGCGGCATTTTCATATCAATATCGAGCGCCACGTCTCCCGACAATTATCATACCAGAGTGAGACGTCGGCGCATACATTATCGGGATATTGCCGATGATACAGCTACCTCCTTAACTGTACCGCCCATTACGATTAAATTTAAACCATCGGAGACGGGCGAAATAATACCAGACCGTAATGTAGCGTTTCGTTTGGAGCTCAACACCGCGGGACGCGGTTGCTGCCCGGCGCGGTGTATCGTTCGGTTTTCATAACGCTCCTCCGACACGTGTTGCCGCTTATCCTCCCGTGTGCCGCTTCGCGGAGAAAGTGATTATACGCGCTCGCATTAATTTCACAAAACGATGACTCGATAGCGAGCGGCCGGCCGATTACCTCAAATTCTGGGTCAGTGTTAACCGCGATTTTCTTATCCCCGCGTTTTCCGGGTGTCCGCGTTGTGAATCGTTTTATTTGACAAAAAAAAAAGGCACGAACGAGGAAACAGTTTTCGCACGGAGAATCAAAACACTCCGTTACGGACGCGCGTGCGATCGTACGATAGCAAAACCGGAGATGCGCCAAGTATTTGAATATATTAGAGCTGATTATTGCGCCCGTCGGTCTTGCTGGTAAGTTTTGCTGAAATACGAACGGGCTGTGCGTCGTTCGATTGAGGCAATCTCGCGGAAACCGCGAGACCGCGGCCACAATGAGTATCACTGGAGTATCTATCCCCGCGAAATGACAAAACTAACAAGTACAAGTTAATTCATTAGGCGTCTCCGCTTGATATAATGATCGTTAGAACTAATTAGAGTGCGTATGGAGGTCGCGGAAACCTAATTACTCTACTAATTAAAATAGTAAACATCGTTTTATCTTAATTAATATAATCCAGGGGAAATTATAACGCGTTCGCGTATCTCGTCCGAACTTAAGGAGCAGTTTCGAAGTGCACGCAACGCGCTCTTATATTATATTGTGCTGCCCATACTATACTATTGCCATCAACAACTTCCCTTTAATGCACACTTATGGAACGTAATGACATAATGGCTGCAGATTATTCAATTTCCACAACTACCGTGAAGCATCACAAAGACTTTCGCCCAAAGCCCCGTACCTCTGAGCCATCCTTGGGCGCGGCAGGGGAGGAACAGGGGGCGGATGTCATGCCGTAGGAGAGTATTAGAAGAGGTAACACGAAGGCGACGCAGAAGACAAAGACGAAGGAGATGAAGGAGAAGAAGAAGAATAGTCGCATTCTGGAATGTCGCGCTCCGATTGGTCACCGGTGGTGGGCAGCGGGCCCTCGGATTGGCCCTAGGCGCGTTTCCCCACCTTGGTGGAAATTCACTTTTTACCGTCGTCATTACAAAACTGACTGGCATCTCCTAGACCATGTCATTACGGTGCAGTGCTCCATACAGCGAGCATCCTCTCACGAAGCTATACCCACCACCACCTCCGCCGCCGCCGCCGCCGCCGCCACCACCATATCACCATCACCACCGTCGCTTACCTCTCCACTACCACGAGTACATCACCGCCACCTCCACCGTAGTCATCACCGTCACCGCGGTCACCTTCTACTCTACGTCTCTACGCGCCCCACGTCCTTCTCCTCCTGATCTTCCCACCTTCCGCGACCGTGGAAGAAGAGCGCACTGCGGCCCACCGGCGCGGCGGTTATCTCAGCAGAGTGTTACGGCCGGGCAACAGTGCGCAGACGTTGCTCTATTTCGGCTCTAGGCGCACTCTCGCAGCCGGCACCGCCGTGAGATACACTCGCGCGAATCTCCGCGACCGTTCGTTCGATCTATTGGCAGAGGGCAAGAGAGAGAGAGAGAAAGAGGAGAGAAAGGAGAAAGAGAGAACTGGCACTCGGTGGAGAACTCATCTGTGCGCGTTTACCACACTGTTCTCCACTGTCGTCCGCGTCGCCCTCGGGGAGTCGTCGCGCGCGGGATGTCCGATTGACTTCCGCAGTGGAAACGGATATCGCGCGTCGGACGCGCGCAAGTGGAGGAGGACCTGCCTTGCGTACGAGTGGTGAACGGAAATCGCGCGTATACACCCGTGTAATACCCTCCACGCGCGCCTTTCGCTTTCTACGAGTGATTCTGTGATTCGTGATAGAGACCTCGGGGTGATCCTCGCTCAGAAAGCTGCTCTCGACCGGACGTTGGCGAGGGGTTGAAGACGATCGTCGGGTAGAATGGCCGGCACGAGGATGGATCGGAAGATGACTCTGTAAGTGACGATTTCTTGATTCATTTCACGCGAATTGTAGACAATCTGAATATTGCGGCTCAACACCGCGGCACCGATACGCGTCGAGAGTGTGCCGGCAGAAAAGTATATTTCGCAAAACGTTCTTCGTTCAGCTCGTTTCGATTGTTCGCCGCTAAGTTCGTCCGGCGCGCGCGTGAATTGTTTATCGTAATCCTCGGGCTTCTTTGTCGTGGCGCACAAATTATTGCGGGCGAATTTGCCACGCGAATTTCACGATGAATTCTTTCCCATTGTATTCCCTCCCCTCGCAACATTCCACACCCGGCCTGATATTATAATAATCCAGCCTGCAAGATTTTTTCCGGAAAATACCCAACGTAATTACAGTCGTCGCAGCCTGTCATTAATTATACCCCCGGGTCGGTGAATTAAAATAATGCGTTTATGAATCCATGTAATTTACCGCGATACCAAATCGTGGCTCGATCTCCAGGGTAGATTATTTTCCGCCATCGTATCAAGCACTGATTACCGACTAATTTACGTGGAGATCAGAAATATTACCCACCGCGCGCGCGCGCGTTTTTCACGGGCTCGGTCGCGATTCGCTACGCCGATACGAAAAAGCGTATCCTCGTGCGCGAGCGGGGCTCCCTCAAAAATGCCTAATCGATTAGTACGAAGCGGAACGGCAACATGTAGGTATCTGGTTAATCTATTATCCGACTACTCGGTGGTACCCGATCTTCCGAGAAGTTATGCGCCGACCTAAATAATAATTGCCCCATTATACCGTCTTCTTTCGGTAGGAGCGCGGCACAGATACCGTCTTCTCCCGTTACAAACTCAAATCACTGCTGCATTTTTGCCGCGGCGCAAGTAGTAGAAACTGCTATCATCCTGGCGCGCATAATCTGCCCTTTTTTCCGCACGATCTCTCGCTTCGTACGGGACGTACGTTCTTTTTGCGGGATGTAAACAGAAATGCGCACAGAAAACAATTGAATAATCTGATTGTGGAGAAACGTGGCGCGATAGGAAACTGTTAACATATTTTTAACTACGATATAAACTGCGAAATTGAACTTTTTAAGCATACGTATATGGAATTTAATATAATATGCTGTGCACATAAATAATTTACAATGGTAATACTGTAAGAAAATGTGACGTGCATCCTTTTAACTTATTTAATCGTATTCGAATCTTGCACGGGTATAAGATAATAGCATGGCTATCGAGAATACAACAACCTTAATGCAGGATCTGTTTTAGAGCAGCATTACTTATTGCTGTATATTCCACAGTAGCTTACTTCATAATTACTGCTCGCCGTGTATTATCGCTTATGTCGGCAATCTCGAGAGTTATTAATTATTGGTTATCTTGCCTCACCCGTCATTTTGTCCCAGTTTCCTCTCGGGTTCTTGTTCATCTCTGCTACGGTTCTTTATTGATATCAGCAAGTAATGATATCGATATCTCTCATATCGATATCTAATAAACTTCGCTGATTTATTCGCAATTTAAATTCTAATCTTCTGATTATAACACGCAGCTTTTCACGCGTGATTTTATGCGCGTGCTCGGTGTCGGACACGTTTAAAAATACCCGGAGAAAGGGAGCAAAATGTCCAAGGATATTGCATAAAATCTTGAGAGAGGTCGAAACATACTTTATATCCTCGTTTGAAACCGGGGCCGAATAATCCGTCGCGTTACTCCGCCCGTAGTATCCGAGGATCCGACGTAGTGAATCTAAGCTGAAACGTAAACGCTCATCATTCGGGATTAGTGAAGAAGGATAGGGTTTCGAAGACGAGGCCGTTCTCGATCTCGCGATCGATCGTCGCCGGTGGATCGTTCGCCGCGTACCATCGGAGCGCCGACCAATCAAACGGGACATTAACCACAGTGCTCGGGAGGATCGTGCACTAGTTTGCATGCACCGAGAAAGGAAGCGATCACGAGCGATCTAGCTGCTCCGACAGTTGCTGATGTGCGTGCGTTTGCCCGTGCACACGCGTGATGCCGTACAATGGCTGGATGCAACGGAATTGCATTTAGAACCGTAGTGCCTTCAATTAACTGGAGGCACACCGTCCGCAGGGCTCCGTTTCACCGGAATTTACCTTTCGAGTCCTTGCGGCACAGACGGCCCACTTATTACGTACTATTTGTCTTTGGCTTCGCCGAGCCCCTCCCCGGACTATTTAATTTGCGCGAGGGGGCTCGTTAATATCAGCGAATAACGATATCAAGCCGAGTAAATGCACGCGAAGTTACTGGTATCACACCTGTGGTAGTCGCTCTACGATTCGATGATACTTATTACGTCTGCCATTACATGTAATTCCAGTATTCATAGATCGTGAAAAGAAAGATCGCGCGCAGAATAAGATGTAATGTCGGAGCTTCGACACATGCGCGAGATCGTGTCAGCGATATGCTAACTATACGTCACGACGTATGACTTATGTGTGTATATAACGTGATATATATATACGCAAGCAAAAATATGACGCACCAAGGAACACCAGATCGTAGTGTGCGGTTAATTTACAGCTAGCTCCGGAGCTTGTATTCCTCCCGGTTTCACAGCTCTCGGTTGTTGTCAATACATCGTGGATTATAATCGCGGAAATGCTCCAGTTTCCTCGATCACGAACTGGGATCAATGTAATCCTCTTCACGGTCGGCTTCGGGTCTCCCGAAAGTGTACTCGAACGACAGTCGGGGTCTTAGTAATTTTTAAGGACGACAACAAGAGACGTTATTACGTCCATTGATAAACGCTATGGCGAAAGAGTCGGTCAAACGAGCAGTTTTACCCTTTGCTCATGAAACTCGAGTTCGTTGTGATAAAATGTCATTGTTACAGCAGTTAAAAACAAATTTCTCGACAATTGCTGTAATTTATAGAACGCAGAGAGGCGAGAAGAATCGTTTGTTGCACGTCGCGTGGTCTTCCATCGTTCGCCAGGGTTCGTCGTATCGAGGAAAGTATCGATCATCCCATTTAATTGAACGATTAAATCCCGTTGATATATCTTAATCTCGGTTTTACGAGCGCTCATCCGCGATATTTGCCGATTTTTCGACTCCGGCCGCCGGCGGGGATGACGGAGGCGCCCAACGCGGAAGCTTTTTCACGGGTGACTCGACAGGAATGTCGTCCTCGCGCTTTACGATCTTACATCACAATAAATGTCGCGGCGCGTATTCAAGTTCTGTTTGCGCGCGATCCAATTTCATATGCAGCGGTAACCGACGCCCACCGGTATCCGCTCGCGCCGATTTAAATCCTAATGAAGCGATTACGGAAGAGGAGGCCGCGATTTTCCCGGCGATTCCTAATTTTATGGGCGACGTCGTTGCCGCAAGAAAAGCTCGCGTGTCCGGCCCGATAGGCACCTTCGCCTTGAAAACACCGAATTAACGTGATTTTTCTCGCCGCTGCCACGCCTGCCTCATTATCCGTCCGGGGCGTAATGAACGGTAACTCTAATACTAATCACTAACCGCGGGTTAACGTATCATTGTAGGTTTTAACTGCGGGTTAATGGATTCCGTGCGCGATCTTATCAACGTGCAGACGGGAGAAATCGTAATAACGCGCATGTGAACAATTTACCGTGTTTCCGCTCGTACGTCAGTCGGTATCGCAAAGTGGACCGTATTGTTATCGAGAGGAACTATAATCGCAGGAAGAACACCTGGCATTATCGTAGCGTTCGGCACTCGATTCTGAAATTTTAATACGTAAGGAGACGAGAGACCTTACTGGCGATTCTTTATTACAATGAAACGCAACGTTTCGGCAAGTAAAACTCGGGTGACAAACTTACAGGAATGTCTACAAATGTACGATTCGTCAGACTAGAGATGTGAAAATCGAAGCCAACGGCACACGATACTATTTTTCCTACTGGATCGCTTACGAGAGCCAATCAGGATTTAAGCCAACGGCACACGATACG
>NW_011967218.1:1247453-1268078 GCF_000949405.1 Vollenhovia emeryi | reverse complement strand
ATTTTTCCTACTAGATCACTTACGAGAACCAATAAGGATGCAGAGTTTTAAATCAGGTGGCTTAAAGTTAAATCCTGATTGGCTCTCGTAAGCAATCCAGTAGGGAAAATAGTATCGTGTGCCGTTGACTTTTGCCTTAAGTCCTTATCGGTTCTCGCGGGCAACCCAGTAGGAAAAATAGTATCGTGTGCCGTTGACCTAAGTTAGAAGTCAGAAATTTCCATTCTGAAAATTACAAATTTGCCTCTTGCCTACCATTTAGGGATAAATGTTGCACTACGATCGTAGATTTGTACACTCGGTAGGGACATGATCGTATTGTTATTCCGACATAATGTCTAGAAAAATGAGAGTACAATTATGTTGGAGTAGAAGGAGATATCATTTTCCGAATGTAATCGCAACCGGACTTGAAAATTGACCGCCGATATTAATAACATGGTAGAAAACAATGAAGAATGTATGTGCACGTAAGAATATGCATGTACATATCATATATATATATATATCTCTCTCTCTCAATATACATTCCGGTTACGCCGTATATAACATTTGTATCTTTTATTCATTGCGAACCGCGCCGGTGCTGCAGCGCTGCTTCGTGATGCGTAAAATTCGCAGAAAAATCCTCGATCTTCCGTGACACTGCTTTCGTCCGTCGTCTTTTTCTGCCTTTCCCTTGGCTTCTTCGGTTGCGGTCTGATTCTCGCGTTCCAGGCGATTAGCCTGTGGCCCATCAAGGGCACGGGCAATCGCTCCTCGCGGGGCTGCTTAGATGAAAAACTATATTGTGAGTTACCATCTAGCCGATCGGTCTTCACCGCAGAAATACGCCAACGGTCTTCCTCTCCGAAGAGATTCGCGTTGCGTAACCAATCGTATCAGATAGCTCATTCACATTCGCTTGTTCACCTTATTGTTAGGTATCATTTATTCTACTCGTCGCTGTCCCGCTATTTGTCGGCGTTTATTCTCAATTTTGCGAACTTGACTAATCCTTGATAGACGCTTGGTGCAACGGTAACTGCTAAGGCTCGTCGAAAAAGTCACAATTAGTTTGCTCTATGTGCAAACAGCTGGTGATCTCGAATTTCTCTTGCCGCTACTTCTCTTTCTCTTGCGTTTCTCCTTCCGGATCCTTTCATCGCTTTATTTCGTTTCTTCCGGGACCGGTATTCGTTCCCGCTACTTCCCATTGTTCCCGGAGAACAATTTCCACGCTCTTCCTGCTCCTCCTCTCTCGGCTCGTCGTATCAAAATTGAGAGGAAGAGAGCAGCGGAATTTTAAGTGGCCGTGCAAACGTGCATTTATAGGTCGGTTGTGCCGCGCAATTCTATCAGTGTAGTACGCAAATCTTGGTAGGTCAGGTCAGCTGTTTCCATCACGCACTCTAATATTGCCTCTCTATTACGAGATATGTAATATAATATATTCAGCCTATCTACATGTAATATGTATTTCCTCGCTTCCACCCATAATTTCACCTGTAATTCCGTAATAAAATGCAATTTTATTCTCAAGCCTAATATCCCCTGGATGCGTTCGCGGCGATCAAGCGTTTATCTCAATTATTCGCGTTTTAAACGAGGCAAAAAAATTCAATTGACCGTACACTCGGACGATTTTCATCTGTCAATTATTCGCACAATGGCACGGAACGCATTTTTAAATCGACAGCTGCGGTAGCGCCGGTGTTTCCAAATCTGCCTGTCAGCTCGTGGCCGAGCTCGGCGCTCGTAAGTCGCGTAAGGCTGAGGGCAGCAAGCGCGAATATAGTAAATTGGATGCAATGAATCTTGAGTAGTCAGGTGGACGTAAATTGATATTCATAACCGACGCAGAAGCGATTACCGAACGTGACCGGTCGACGGCATATTGCGCGCACTTATGACCGCGACCGAGGCAGGCGGTCCAGAAAACCGATCGCGTAATGCGATTTCTGACTGACCGCTAACAATGAGTGTCTGCGTGCACGTACGTGGGTGTGCGTGTAGGTGATCCAAGATAAATTTATTGGCCATTTGAAGCCTCGTTTGTGAGCCGTTCAGTTACTTCATACCCTCCGTTTAGTTACTCATTTCAATTACGGATATTAATTTTTATCAATCGGCATTTTATCATTGAGCGTTAACGTACGTGGGGCATTTAACGGCCCGAGTGTTAACGTTTATTTAAAAGCGATGTGTACGCGAGTGTAAAGGATTTGAAAGCTTCTCGCAATGATTTGGAAGTCTGGAATGAGCTCGTGTCGATTATTTTTGGAAAGTGTGCTGACGTTCTCGATATCAGACAATGACTCCGATTTCGAATCGTCATGTAACGGATTTATCTGATTTGCATCGATCGCCATCGGGCGCATCAGCAATCGCACGATTGACGGATTGTATGTAAAGTTGGCGAAATGACGTCGCGGCATCTCCCGATAAGATTATTATTCATCGATGTGCATCTCTAATTGTGCCACTGAGCTAAAAAAAAAATACATACGGGGTAAACAGCGATCGCCTACGGAGAGATATCCCGCTTGAAATGGCGGGGATATCCTGCTGTAAATGGCGACTCGGAATAATTATATGCCGCTATTACACGATCGCTCACAGCGAGAGGAATACGTCTGAATTTTATTCGCAATAGTACCGCAAGTTTCACAGGTTTCCCGGCAATCGCCGAGTTTCGACTCCGAGTCACGAACTTCCATGCAAGTCAATTACGGTGTTCAACTAGCCGAGGTACCGGGTGTTCCGTTAAATCGTGAGCGAGTGACAAAATTCGCGATGGCGATTAGATAGAGAGAAACGCGGATTCGGCGGCGCATACCTTACTCTCTTTCGAAACGGCGCGGCGAGCGATGATGAACGCGTAACACCCGCGGCCGAAGGTTCAGTCACCTTCGCGCGGTAGATTTACGCGTCTCCGTAGGCTACCGTATTCACCAAGGGACACGCCGTCCCTCGCGTACTCGTTTTGCATTCGGCCGCGAAGCTGCAGCGGCTGCACGAACCGCGCGCGAAAGAATTAACGAGATAAGCCCGCCGGAGCGGATAAAACGAATTTATAACACGGGAAGGTGGAGGAGATTCTTGACCTACAATTTTTGCCGCGCGTGAGATATGGGTATGTTTACGAGCGGCGACATGGGTACGTAATGGGATAGAACGTTCGAGGATGCGCGCGTGTTGCGAATTTCGGATGCACTTGCTTGGATCTGCGCGGACGCGCCGCGCGCTCGGGGGCTTCTGCGTCCGATCGAACCGAGTTAATCAAGACGTATGAAGCAACGTAATCGTCGTCTCCTCCTTTTTTTTTGTTCCTCCCGCAAAAGGAAGGAATAACGGTGTTTCATTAACGCTTCTTTGGCAAAACAAATAAAACGTCCACTTTAATTAAATTATCCTCATCTCCGCGGCAACGAGCGCGCCTATTTCTCTCGCGAAATGAGATTTGCGGTAATAAGGATCCGTTGGCAAGAGACGCGTCATACGGGCAGGCTCGCGACCGGTTGCCGCACAAAACGTGCTCGATTACGTCACGCTAATGTAACAGGTGAATCCACTGTAAACGGACGAGGCCTCGTAATTAGTCGCGTTACCGCTTGCGACGAGGTTTACATACGTAAATTCCGTGCGTAATCGGCGATAATTGCAACGTTTTTCCGTAATCCGATGAACGTTGGCGTCCGCGCCGCTCGCCGCGCCGAAGAGTCCGCGTCGCCTCGCGACTTGTTCCCCTCGTTGTCGCGTGCATGTCGATCAATGACTCGCGAATGTCAGCGGGGCGATTTAAAGGATAACTAAGGACGCCATTCAGGCTTGCCGCGTAAGCGAATCGCGCACGAATAATCCCGTAATTGCGTCGGGATAATTTGATGACCGGGTTCCCGCTCGCTTCTGCGCGGAGATCTAGTTTTTGCATCTTGTCACGCGAACGGAGTAGAGTTATTATCTGCGCAACAGGTGCTGGATTTAATCCATATATCGCCGAGTATGTCATGCGATAGTTTGCCTCACATACGAGATTGTGCTCCGCCGACACGTCGTTCCCTTCGGATAAAGCGCCTTTTAGAAATTGTTTGTGACACTTGAGCAGTGTTTGCTGTTATCTAAATAAAATTATATAGATGATTATCTAGATAAAATTTTAGCGTTATCTTATCTTTATATTATAGATAATAAAAATAAGTATTATCTATATCTGCATCTTAGATGAAAGAAAGTGTTGTCTTTACTAAATTATCTAAGATAACGTACAGATAATTTGGTTTAGGGCCACATAAAAATACTTAACAGTTACACTATTTAAATATGGATGGCGTTGTAGACCATGCATTTATGTGTGTGTCATATAACTTAACCTGAATATATTCTATATCCCCCTTTATAATTTATATTTTTCTATAATTTTTTTATAACTTTTTCTACTGCGTTTACATGAAGTCTTAAAAATATTATCTGAAAATTATCTAGATGAATCATCATATAGTTTTATCTTTTATCTAGATATATTCAAAACGAAATCATCTTTATCTTATCTAAGATAAATTTATATATTTTTATCTTATCTTTATCTAGCTAATTTTAAAATCATCTATGCACAACACTGCACTTGAGAATAAGGTTTGCTCCCTGAAACGTTGCAAACTTTTCGTTACTGCTCCTCGGTGAAATATCTAAACTTTAATCCAAATGTAAGTAAAATTGCTTCTATTGTATTTCGTTGGAGCTATTGATCCGTGAGGTCCCGTCGATAATCGCGAGGAGACAATCCCACGGCTCCGCGTGATCGATCGGTGACGAAAGCGAACGAGATGTATGCAGCCCGTGGAGGTGATTTACGTTAAGACCTTTCTCCGGGCCCGAGATTGCGCACGTATAAATCCCCGACTTTCTTCGCTTTCGTGACGGGGCAAGGATTTCCGCGCGGAATGAGGGAGCGGCGCGCGACCGAGGAAGAGGACAACGACATTGACTGTCGTCGTGACCATGACTCGACGCCGTTGCAATTACGATCGAGTCTTCAGTCAGCCGGCCAGTCACCCAATCCCTCTTTCCATCTCCGTTTTCTCCCTTTTCCCTCTCCTTTTTTTTTTTCTTTATCCGCCGTATACACTTCGGCGCGGCGAACGACGAATGATCGCGCGGCGTGACCACGGAGAGCACGAAGATATGACGATGAAGAGCACGAGGATGACGGGCGGGACGGACAGAGGGCGGGCGAGATTGACCTTCGTGGTGGGACTGACCTTCAGCAATGATGGTATCAGGCGAGTCAATCGGGAACATGAAATGTCAGTACGTATCGAGATGATATTCGCGAACGATCATAACGGTTAAAGTGGATTTTTTCCCCTTGGACGATTTATGGCAGATCCCTATCTTACGGCAGTTCACAGTGAGAGAATATTTCATTAGTCATATTATGCAACAGTGGTAATCTCATTGCGAGAATCGTATAAATCGTGGGATGTGAGGCAGCGTGATATATATTTTACTATTATCGATTTAAGAATTGATCCGCGCGAGCGTACGTGCGCGTGTGCGTAAAACTCGATGGGATTTTAGAGAATTTTAATAACAAGATTGTGTAAAGCTACTTTTCCAAAGTACCTTTTACCTTTTAATTCGAAACGACAGCTTCACTTACTTATCCACGTTCATGTTCTTCGTGAGGTTCAAATCTTCAAATCTTTCACTACGAAGTGAATAAGCATAGATCAAAAGTAAAGACAAAGTACGAGTAAAGAACTGAAATCCTCTTTAAAAAAGGCAGGCGTGTAAGGGATTTAATTGTCGGCGCTTTTTCGCGATGCTGATCCTCTCGCTTGGCTCACTTCGTGCTGCGAGAGTAGCCGTCAGCGCGGAGATCAATGTACTGATACAATTTAGGCAGTTTGTCAACGTCATAGTCAACGTCAGGTTACGTCTTCTTACATTGCGGTTTTCTTGCACGAAGAAAATCTTAATGTATAAAGAGATTAAGTTAACGCTAAATAGCGCGCGCGCAATGCTACGTCTGGTTCTTTTCAAATGAAGTATTTAATATCAACTAATTCATATTACATATTATTAAAGCGAAGAATTAGATCCTTTGCCATAATTAATTAAGATTTGCCATTGAGTAATACATAATCTACAATTCCGCTGTTGCGCACCGTATCGGTGAGTGTTACGTTACCTTTTATTTTAAATTGAATAATACTGTCTACTTACAACTAGTAGCACGATGTTGTGCGTAATTAAATTTCCGAATCTATTACTTACAATTAGATGAATAGCGATAAATAAGAAAAATGTGACGAAATATAGAACAAAATGGTAACAAATATAAGGCATTAAATATGTTTATGATCTAAAACTTTCGTTTAATATCATTTTAATGATCGAAGAGACGAAATAGTTGTGTATATCGAATGTATTTATGCGAGAAAAACTAAAACGACGTATAAAAGTAAAATAGGCCACGGAGAAATTGTTAATATTTAATGGTTGAGAAAGAGACGGGGGGGGGGGGGTGTTAAACGTTAGAATCGCACATGCGTGATTACCGCGTTAGAAATTTTCGCCGTTAAAAAATCCGCCGTAGCCGGAAACGGCAATTGCCAGCGACACGGCCGGTGACCTCGCGGGCCGTATCGCCGCGATCTTCGCTTTCGCCTTCGCGGTTTCTCGCAATGGGTAATATCTGATGAACGATCGGCCCTTTGAGTTCATTCTCTATACGGCGAACAAGTCGAGTCGTCCGCGGACGGATTCCGCGCCTGTAATCAGGGGTATCCAGCAGCGTCATAATTTCGAAATGGCCAGAAAGCGGGATAGAGAGGCGAAGAGGAAGATTAGAGGGGAAAAGGATAGGGGCAGTGGCGATATATAGGCGCGGGCGCGCGCAAAGAGGGCAACAAAATCGCTCCGAGGGCTGTTTCCTGGACTTAGCTACGGCGGTCCGGCATACCTGGAAATCGGCGGTGGCCTGGTGGTAATAGGGAAACCGTTTCTCCCTCTTACAACTTCCCTCGCTCGTGCGCATAGAAGTACGTATATCCGGCGGAGCGCACGAGGCGCGCCGACACATAAAATACCGCGCGTAAACTCTCTTACGAGAACCCGAGCGGCGTCCCAGCGGCGAAGAATCCGCGTCGGCTTCCGCTTCCGCCACCGCCGCTGCTATTGGCTGCACGCCGGGCGATTCGGAGTTGCCATTTCGATTTTCGTACGGATCGTACGTTCGGTGGATGAGCGACGTAGACGAGCAATCGCCACGCGATTTCCGGAATACCGGAAAGTTCGTGTTATAGGACATTAACATGCAAATTGAATCTTCCCTGAAATTCAACGATATTCCATATATTTATGCATTATCTTCTTTATACAGGGTGCAGTAAAACCACCGGATATCCGTTTAATCATAAATTCTTTAGAAACTTTCAAGACAAAAATTCTAATACAAAAATGTCGAGGCTATAATAGTTTTTACATAATAAGCGATTACATTTCACAAATGACAGGCCTGAGATTTCGCGCGCTCAGGTACGGCGACACGACAAGTGATAAAGGTGTTCCTACGAATATCGCCCGTTTTAGCATAGTGACAACTTTCACAACAGACTTAACGATTCATTCTCGAATTAATTGTTCCTCTTTAACCATTTCTTTTGTTAACTTTGTGTAACGTCTTATTAATAAAAGGGAGGGGTTCACTATGACGAGCATCAGACTGATATCCTTCGATTTAGTCGATCTCCGATATTCTGAGTGAACTTGGAGTTTTCAGTTAGATTCAATCTAGTCTCCCGCCTCTCTTTATCCTCAAGTTTTCAAAATAACCGGATCATCGTCTTCCCAAATATTTTCTGTCCCGTTAAACGGTGACTTTGGTTCTCGCTCGTTCGCGAAACACACAGGAACACTTTTATCACTCGTCATGTCGCCGTGCCTGAGCGCGCGAAATCTCAGACCTGTCATTTGTGAAATATAATCGCTTATTATTTAAAAACTATTATAGCCTCGATATTTTTTTATTAGAATTTTCCCGTTGAAATTTTCTAAGGAATCTGCGATTAAAAGGATATCCGGTGGTTTTAGTACACCCTGTATATTTTTTAAAATCCTAAGCAACAGCGAAATTCCGTGAATAAATGTTCGATGTAACATATGCAAAGTTAAAGGAATAAGAGAAAATCGATGAAGAAAGAGAATTCATGCTTCCCTAAATAAAATCTTGGATAATTAAAATCATTGACAATTATCCGTACGAGAAGTGTTGTGCGTATATAAGAAAATATATGGAACGTTTTTCAAAAAGTATTGATTACGGTCTGAAAGTTAGCGAAAGATAGCGTACGAAAGAAGAAGGAATTTTCATAGCAAGAGAGACATCAATGCGCGAATAAGAAAAGGGAGGCCCGATTCGCGCGCGCGCAGGAAGGAATCGGCGATTCTCGCATCAATGTGAAATCGCGAAGCGTGTAATTGAATGCGCGGATTCCGCTTAGCATGATCTGGAACGGTGGAACACCCGACCTCCCAGGAGACGATTAACTTTATGGGTATATTCTTTCGCGGGTGGCTGACATCTCGAAACGCGGCCGCGGGCTCGTAAAAAAAGCAATCGGTTGCAGAGGCGGCACCAAAGTTAGAGGGTCTGCGCGAGTTGTATTACAGGGCGCTGCGCCGCGGCAATAACTGGTGGTGACACTTTAACACGGGAACGCGAGCGACGGTGACACTCCTCTGCGCACCATTGTCGCGATCATCGCAGCAATTACTCCGGTACCGTTTTGGTATTAACTCTTTAACTGCGGTACGCTGTAATCATAAAACGCTTCTACTTGGAGTTTTATGCCTTCTTAAAGACAGCCGTGAAGTGCGCGTTACTAAAACTGTGCATTTTGCCAAAAAAAAAGCTAACGGACACTGTTTACTTGCTGACACACTACGGTTAATCGGTGTAACATTTACAAGTTGCATTACACAAGGTGTAGTACGAGATACGGATTGTTATGTGATTAAAGATAGTTTTAGATTAAAACCGGTTCTAAAATAAAGACACGAGAGCGTGTGCCTATGATATATTGCTAGATAGTACCGCTAGATCAACAGAGATTGATTACATCTTTGTGATAGACTCACTTGTATCATTCAAGAGCAATCTTGATACGTGACAAATTAGACTTCTTTTAGTTGCCAATTAACGCTAAAACGTTATAAAGAAACTAGAAATGAGATAAGCTCGAGATAGCCGGACTAGATATCGATTTCATTCATGACGGTTGACGGCTTCATGATCTGAAATAATAGGTGTATTACTTTTCGCGCATCTGCATGGACGCTTCTAATTTGAAGCAGCACAAACGCGCGCTTGTTCAAACTTGCGAAACAATGACGTATAACCGAAAACGAGCGTCTGCAATATCTCATATAGGGTCGCCAGACATTACGAACCGTTTAATTATTCGAGTGTACGGAAAACGTGCATAAAATCGGGCGCCTTAACAGAGGCATCACGAGCGGCGATAAATAACTCTCATCATCCGTCAAACGTGATTTACAGCCACGCTTAAATGATTCTAATTAAGATCGTATCTGCCCGCGATCCCGCGGCGCTTCACCACTTCGCGATAGTCCTCTCTCTCTCTCTCTCTCCCTCGTCGGCGAACGATAAAACATTGTCCGATCCGGGGTGCGCGGGTCGCTGCCTTTCGGCCCTTTCCTCCACGGCCCTTATAGGCCTGCGAGGGGCGCAAACGGTCGTTAAATCGACGAAGCTGACTTTTATGACGGCGGCAGTTTCTTCGATACCGGAAGACTCTCTTTCCTCTCTTCGCGCAAGTCCCTTTTCTCGCGCGGTTCTCTGACTTTATCCCTTCGCGCATCTGCATCGTGCTCACTACGACCGACCGATACGTTCCCTTTTACGAGGCCGACTCTCGCAACTTCCATCGTGGCAGGCGCCTTCGTCTTCTTCTTCCTCCTCTTCTTCTTCGTCTTCTACGTCTTAACTGCATAGCTTGGACGTTCCGCGCGGACCGATGGAAAGCCGGGATCGTTAAAGGTACAAACGATCGATGATCGTTCCTGCCATTATATTTTCCACCGAGTAATTTTACGCCGCCCGTTGCGCCAGCGGACCCGTGAATAAATCGCTTTATCCATCTTCACAATTACCGCTGATACGCGAGGGTCCTTTTTAGGGGTAAGCCCGAGCCGGAATACATGTAGGGACTCGAATAATACATTGAGACCGTGAAACACGTCGCTCCTTAGCGACTTGGAGACACGAATAGGAACAAAGCAACGTCGGTAAATTATTATATCGCTTCTCTCCCTAAATCGCGATAAAAAGGAGATATTTATACAGATATTTCTTTCCTTAAAACAGCGTCCTTTCTTCCCCAAAGATGTATCTACTATATTATAAATAACGTATACATCGCAAGAGAATATCGAGATTCGTTCAGTGACTCTTCCGGCGAGCTAAAGGTTAAATCCCATGCTAGATTGAACATTTGTAACGACAAGTAATTAAATCCGACGGTGGACTTCATTGGTATGCAGGGAGCCATCTAAATGTTCCAGCGGTCCGCGGTAAAGCGAATACCACTAAACTCAGCTACAGTATGTATCAGCAGGAAGAGCCCGCGAATACATGTCCGGCAATGACTTCAACATATTACGCAACATTATTATATCCTACGCCACTATGCACCGATGCATTTGTGCCGGTACGGAAGCGCGTGAACACGCGAATCGCCTCGCGGCCGACGCAGCGGAGCGTCAAACCTCTCTTCCTCGTAAAGGAGCGCGCGGACGAATTGCATTAGCAGAAACGCAGATGCGTCCCACGCACGCCTCGGTCCCCCCCCCCCTTTCGGGATCTCGTCCCGTGCCTTAAATCGGCCGGCCGAGCGCGAGGTTTTTAGCGCTAATCACGGCAGACAACGGCTGGGAACGATCACCGGGGGTATCCGGCCGTTGTTCGGTCGTTGCATCTTCATTCGCGGATCGCTCGCCCCGGGACACTTCAATCTTCCTCCGAAGCGGTACAGCTTGGCCTAACCATAGGCTCCGGAGTCGGCGAATTGATCGCTGTGCCTCGCGCACGACTTACATAACTCGCGCAAGTCGAAAGTTTAGGCACGAGCGACTCTCATGATTATTATTACGTGAATTATTGCCGGTGTTATTGTTGAAGAAAAAAAAAGTAGAGAGGCTATTTATATTCTCCCGCAGTTGCGTTGGCCTTCCCGATTAAAAGCGGAATACGCAACACCGCGGTGCACCTCTCGCCGGTAGTAACGAGAAAAGGGGAAAGGAGCCGCTAACGGGCTCAAAACCACAATGAAATAAATAGTAATTATGCGTTATATAAAGCGTGTGCTAATCGTACGAGTTACAAAATGTATTGTAAAACGCACCGCTTGCTTTACAAAGTGGAGCAAGCAAAATTCTCCGGCGGTCATCTCTTCGGTAATTTCACCGCGACGCGATAAGCGCTACGAGTGCGCGTCAGATAATGACGTCAATTTGTTGGAGTTAATTAAATTAACAACGCCAGTGCTTCCTTGAGCGTACCTGGCATTTTTAATAATACAGGAATTTGAAAATTAAGACGAAACGATTACACGGGGATTTCGTAAGGGTTTCATCATGATTTCGGAGACACTGTCCCACGATTACATCAAGTGGTTACCCCCTTGGCAATATCAGTATAAAGCGTCTGTTTTTCGACTTCAATTAAATTAACTGCGATAAATGGACGTTACTCGCGGTGGGGCGAAACAAATGAAACGCGTGGTCCGTCATCGCGGATGATCCCGCGCGGAGATCGTACCTTAGCGGGAAGTCGCGATTCCCCTCTTCGCCATAGGTCGTCGCTGTGTTTGTACGTTGACCTTAACGGTGCAGGACAGGCCTCGCCACCCACCGTTTCTCTCGGCGAAGCGCATACGAAGAAACACTCTCGCCGGCTCGTTTTATGCAGGCCGGACCCCTCTCACTTTCGTATTTGCATGCCGAACGCATTTTTTTTGCCGCCACGCACGCCAATACAGCGCCCGGCGTGATCTCTCTATTACAATGCCGCGTGAGTGACTTTAATGCCCTCGCGGGCCGACAGGGTGTAATTTCGCAGCGTGCATTATCCGAATATCGGAATCCGTCGCGGGGCTGATCGGCCCTACGGCGCGATCGCGGTAGGAAAGAATGTTGAAGCCGTGAGAAGAGAATGACGCTTACGCGAGATTATAATAATACCGGAAAGTTTCTAAGTAATAACAGTAAAAACTGCGGGCTATCGATATATCCGCATAATATTGTAATCGCGACGCCGCGCGAGTTACGAACAATCGACTCGGAATGTCACGTAACGGATGGGCGGTATTGTTGGTCGCTCGCAACAAATGCTCGGCTATTACTTACGCGTAAGGATTAGCTTTGAAGAGATACATCGAGCCGAATTGCCAATTGATACTCGTGTAGTCCGCCACGGGAAGTCGACAGGATAATTAATATCGCGCCGTAAAGGACACGCCGCATCGAGAGGCTGCGCGCGACAACGGCATCCGCGATGCCACAATCTCCGCGGTGTCAAGGTTACTAGCGGCGACGTTTGTAAACGCACGTCAACATCGGCGTGGAAGAGACAGCGACCGTACGACTCCGATCCTGCCTATCGGCCAACAGGCGAGGAGGAACAGCTGTTAGCCGGCCGATGACGCGCAAGGTCGCTCCGTTACCTCGAGATTTCGAGGTCGGCCGCGCGTCTCTTCGTGTCGGAAAATGAGGGACGGAGGGACGAGGAGGATTCGCGCGCGCTCGCCGTTTATCTCCGGCAGAATGGGCCTTCTATCGCGTCGTAACAGTATTACTCGCGTAGCGTCTATCGCCGCGGTTAATTTCGCGAATCACCGTGCAACGCGGTGCCCGAGCGGTAGCAGACGAGCAGTTAGTCAGCCGGATGAGGCAGACCTACTTTGCTCCTCTGCGGGATGCATCGCAAAGAGTGCACATTCCAGCAGTCCCGAACGGACCGCGAGGACGCGGATGATGATCCTCGTAATCTTCGTATCTGGGTAAATGGAATTAACATTGCGACGTGCAGCTCGCGTAGCGTTGCGCGGCCGTCTCCGGTGGACTCGCGGAGTGATTGATAGCCACGCGGTTAATTTCGCGGAGGAGACCGCAATAGGGTACGTGGGAGTTGTCTGGTTGAAACGAGCGGGAGAAGCCGGCCCGCGAGACAGTCGGCTTGGATTCGCAGTGAACTTCGATTGACGCCCGCATTTTCGAGATTAGAATCTCTTCCCACTCTGGGGACGTTCGGCGGTTTGACGAGGAAGGCGCATTACGCGCCCGTTTTTTCTTATCTCCTGGACAACCCAAGAATGCGCACGCTTACAGCTTCTCGCCACTCGCGGGAGATTGGCTAAGATTGCGGCGTTCATTATTCCGGGAAAATAACGTTCGTTTATTGCGGTCATGTTTTACAGTTGGATCACGAGGACGTCGTCGTCGTTGTCTTCGAAGATCTCACAATGTCGTTACCGCGCTGAACGTAATCTTTCAGAGGGATTGAAACCAACGTATGCCATTAGGATAATGGGTTCGAATCTCATATTTCTTTTTTTTTCCCCCGTTCGCGAATGAAGCTCGCACGCTGACGCGGCCGTGCGCCGCCATTGTGTCCCGACTACAATGCCGAATGATTGTAGCGTTGCTCGAAGATGGCTGCGAGGGTGGAGATGATTCAACCGTATATTCAACCGTCGCGTCGGCCCGTGTTATCTCATATCCGTCGGCGAGTCTTGAGCGATTCTCTCTCTCTCTCTCTCGGGGCGCTCACGACCCCGCGTCGCCGCGTGAACGAAATATTCATGTGCGCGCGCGCGCGCTCTCGCGCGCCCGTTAGTATCCCCCCGAAGACATTCTCCGTGTTCGTCCAAGTGGAGGCGACAGCGGTGGCAAGGCCATTCCGTTACTACTTGGCCGCCAAGGTCAGTCCACGGGGAAGAAATCGAGGGTGATGACGGCGCAATCGCCGTCCTTTGCGCCGGGCAAAGTAGCCGTTAATGCCGCGGTATGATCTCCCCCCGTGGCCGTCGTAACGCATCGCCCGGCCGTTTTCACGGAGAGACGGCTAATTTCGCGAGTGCGGTAGCGACGGGGGGCGATAGGGGGAGCCGAGGCAAACCCCGGGTATCCTCTCGGTAGTCCCGAGGCAGGCAGGGCCGACCTACTCCGCGATAAATAATACATAGCTCTCGCGAGGCATACCCTGAAATTGTTTTACATGGCACGAAGCTCGGCCGTGGGCGATGCATTCATTAGGTCGTTTTACGGACCAATAACAGAGCACGCTGCGGCAGACGCCACGGTAACAACGTGTCAGTCGTCCTAACGGGTCTTCCTCTGCTTCTTTTCCTCTCTATCTCCTCCTCCTCCGCCTCCTCCTTTTCTCTTCCTTTTACCTGGCCCCCCTGCCGCCCCTCTCGGACGCGCGGCAACCGACATTTTCCCTGTTTCGCCATGTTAAGCGTCCGGGAAACAAGCGCGCCGATTTGTCCCGGATAAACATTCTTGCGACCCGCACGCGGAGAGGAAGAGACAGATTACTTATCTTTGAATTAGCCGGAAGCTAATTACGAAAATGATACGCGTCTCATACGCGTATTGTAAAATAAACTATTCGCGGATAAGCGGGACGCGTGAGATGAAAAGCAGAATAACGATCTGCTCCTTCAACCCCGTTGTCGCGGAGAGGCCGGGGGGGGGGGGGGATTGTCTCGTTTAACGTCGCTAATGCGGTATTTAGAAAGTAAATTCAAGGATCTGTTTGACCGGGAAATTAATGCCGCAGGGTGCAAAGATCCGCGATCGCACGCATTATCCAGGCTTGCCTGCGCGCGTGTACTTCCGGGTTCTGCGCGTGATGTTTCTCAAATGAAGCATACCCGGAAAGCATTAATCGTTGCTTATCAATGCTCACGACTCGAACAATGTCGGCGACTAGGTGTCAAAGTTACGATCAGGGCACGCCGTTGTTAACTATGATTAATGATGCGTCGCGTATTAATGAGACCCTCTCTTTCCCGATGATGCGGCGAATCTTTTCGACGAGAGTGGCCGGAATCGCTCGCGGGTGTGCGATTCTTTTAGGTATCGGGTCGCGATCGAGATTGGTATCGTTCATTGATAACAGATTCGATCCGATTGTAGACGAAAACTAGCGCGATCAGTTTCTTTTCAAGGGGGTAACCACTGGCTAAAATGCTGTCCCACCGATTACACGACTTCATCAACAAGTTGAGAAAATGTTCAAATTTTATGTTCATTGTCTAACAAGTGGAGAGACTTGGAAACGAAGGCAAAACGATTGCACGTAGATTTCGTGAGGATTTCGTGATTTCGGAGACACTGTTACCACACTGAAAAAAATTTCTGGTTGAATATGGACGAATCAGATAATTCCTTTAGGATTTACCAGAATTCCTTTAGGATTTACCAGAATTTCTGTAGGATTACAGGAATTCTGGTAAATCCTAAAGGAATTCTGGTAAATCCTAAAGGAATGATCTGATTCGTCCATATTCAACCAGAAATTTTTTTCAGTGCACGATTACATAGTTTTTCCGTATCGAAAGAGATTTGGCTGCAACTTAGGCGAGATACCGTGATTTCTTTAACAATTGTCGTATCTTTTTCGTTCAGCAGCTAAATTAAAAGTAATAAGGAAGAACTGCGATACGTGTGTGCATTATAAACAGCGTAAAATACGTGCCCTCAGATATCGTTCGTTGGGATTTCAATTAATCATGCTCTTTTGACTACTCGAACGCTATTATATTCGCATTAATCTTCCTCCCCGCAGGTTTCCTTATTCGTCTCGCGCCGTTTTCCCATTTCTTTCTTTTCCCCCGTGTCCTCAATTTTTAAGACGTCGCACAATGTAGAGACCTACTAAGATCCTTCCTTTCTGCCTCTTCCGCCGTTCGTTGCGGCTGCAACCTGCAATTTTCGTGACTGCAATCTCTTTGACCGAGACTTAATTGTCTTCTGAGAGAAAAGTATTGTGGAAGGAAGGTGATTAAAGTCGTTTTCCTTAAATAAGGAAGCGCATGTATACCGCGATTACATTGTCATCTCTCGAAAGCTCGGTGAAATATTTTCGACTGTTAACGTGAAAAAGTTCATGCCGCGTGATAGAAAAACTATTCAGAAGCGGGTATCTGGGTCTGATATGCGCGCGGCCAATTACCGCGCGCTATTGGTCGATACAGCGCCGTTTGTGCCGGCGATTCCGCAAGAAAGAGATTCCCGACGGTAATGATCGTGTGTAAGAACAGTAGTGCTGCCGGTAATAAAAGCGTAAATCATTATTTGACGCGGCGCGCCGTGGCGTAACGTCATGGGACGCCGGAATGTTAATGTTCGAGCGCCGATGACAGGAAATAGGAGAGATGCTGCGGAGCGCCCTGCTTTAGTTACCCCTTGCGCTCTGAGAAACGGCCGTCTCGTACGAATAATGATCTCGGACGTATTTCGTAATTAGGCTTAAGTATCGGCCGCCGATGCGGCTAACAGCTATTCGCGAGGTATTAAGAGTAAACTGCAACAGAAGAGATAATAAAAACGAAATACGGCCGCCAGATTTTACCCGGGGAGAAGAATAGCCGTTTGTGCGCTGGCGGGACTCGCAGTCTCGTCGACGGCACACGATGAAAAATTGGAGTAAGAAACGCGGAGTAAGAAGCGCGTCGTTTAAACGGCTGATATCGAAAGCTGAAATGTGACGATCGACGCATTTCAGTACATTAACATCGGTTGATCTTTGCGCGAGAAGACGCTTAGGGGGGTAAAAGCAATCGCGGCGTGGTAAAAATTTGCGAGCTTCGTTTCTCCGTAAAACTTCTTTCCCGCGTGCTCTTAATATGTTACCACAAATCTCTAGACAAAGCTGAGGCATCGGCAATGCTCACGCTTCTCTTCTCCGAGCTGTAGTTATTTGAGTGGAGGGGGAACGTGCAGTAACGCCCATGGGCGCGGAAATAATTTTCCGCACTGGCGACGATAACACCATGAAATTAAGTGATGCATAAAGCATGATTGATTAGGTTTACGGAATGACCGACCCGCAAAATACGAATCTCCCTGCGATTCAGCGATTTCAAGATTATCCTATTGCGGGCCCGAGGACGATCGGCGCTCTTTCAAAGAATCGCCACGATCAAGGAAGTGCACCGTCCTCTTCTCGGGATAGTAAAACGCGCTTCGTATCATTCCAAGAAACGATTCGCAGATAGCGAGCAAGAAACGGCCGGAGTCGTTCGAAGGTGCCGCCGCTCTTTTGACCGATTCGCCAAGTTTCGCGACTGCGAATCTCCGCGCGCGCGAATTGAGAAACTCGTACGCAGACGCGTTCGGACGAGAAACGTTTCTTTGTTAATTCCTCGAGCGATTTATTTCTAAGACGCCGTCCGATCGGCGGTACACACAGAAAAATATATACTACCTACAAGTAAATATTATTTGTTCCAAGTATTTTATATCCGCAAATCTATCATAATGTCGTTGCAAGTGTTATATTTACTCAAAACATACTCTGGTTCTTAGTAAGTCTAGTCTTCAAACAAGAATACGTAGAATTATTTGAAGCAAAACAATTTTGTTTCTTCTGATTTTATTAAAAGAAACATACGGAATTCTTCAACAAGTTTAATAATTTTCTTCAAAGAAGAATAAAAATTCTTTCTTTGAGTATAAGATGGCAAGCTTTTCTAAGACTAGTAACAAGCATATCTTAAAACTATTATTAAGAAAATATTCTTTGTTGAAGCAAACTATTACTTAAACGGAATAAAATTAACTGAGTGATTACTTTTCTTGACTACAATAATATTTTTTCTGTGTGTAGCTTCGTAATAGGATAAATGACTTTCCGATTTCGCGACGAAGGTTTATACACAAAGTACACACGTGCCTACGTACCAGCAGTTTTAATTGCAATTATAAACGATTATTAATTATTTATAACCACAATTAGACGCGGCCGGCGGCGCGTGTTTTGCATCGTCGACTGTAAACGAAGCTACGGTATTTCCCTGCCGCTTTTGCATATGTGTGTCACCCAACACGAAAGTAAATGTCATAAAAATCGGGAAGGCGCCAATCCGCGTGACGCTAATTGTCAGGTAAGAGCCGCGGTTATACGCGTTTAATCGCCCGCATTAGCAGGATCGCCGTGTCATTATCCCCTTAGAAGAGCTGTAAAGCAAGATTTAAAATGATAACGCGCTTATCATTATATCCCACGGAGATTACGCCGCTTCGTATTACGCGATCATGTCTGCTTTTTTTCTCCCCTCCCTCCCTCCCTCCAACGGGGGGAATAAATAGAGTAGAGACGCGAGTCTCGCCTAACAGCTGGTGTATTCGCCGATAGTGAGTCCATAACGGTCACCGACAATTAGACGACTTTGAGTACCCGACCGAGTATCCGGCAACACGAAACAGCGCGCGAGCACGGTACAGGACGAGCAGGAAAAGCCAGTGGTTCCCCACGTGAATCTCGAGAGCACGTGCTCCCTGTAGCGAGACAATCGTCGGGGACGACGGCGTCTCGCGACGCTGACGAGAGAGCCGAAGTAAAATGAAAAGTTTCACATCGAAAAGAGTAAATTCTCGGGTGCACGCGTATCTCCCCCCCCCCTCGTGTTCCCGCCTGCGATTCAATTCGACGAATAAAACGAATAAAGCCGAAGGAGGAACGTGTAATAATAGAATTCGAACGGCTGCGAAATGAAACGCCAGCTCCCAGTGCGAGCGCGTTCCCTTTGATTGCTACTTCTGAAACTGCGGCTTCATAAATATATGCCTCCTAAATAACTTCATCGTGACTCGGATAACTCGAAACAGTTGCTTTAACCGCCGTAACAAGTCGCTCGTAATTACGTATTTAAGTCGATCGTACTGTTAGGTGGACGTTAAGTACGATATTTTAGAGCCGTGGCCGTTCGATACTTGGCGCATGAGGCTGCCGCGGTTGCTAACTGTAAATAATTGTGCGTACTATTATTACGTCTCGCCCGCAACGAACGCACCGAAATAATCGCGGCGAGCAGGCAGGTAGGATAGGCTGTACTTCTGGCTGGCCGCGGCGTCAGCGAGTGCCGGCGAGTCGAGAGGTTCTGCCATGAGCCATTGCATCCGTCGTTGTTTGCCGACGATAATTATACCGTCGCGCGACACGAAACAACTGGAAAATTCGAATCTTCGCTCTTGTCCCGAGGTAGACCGTGAGACGAGAGGCGAAGACCCCGGACTCTCGGTGCGCTACGAAACCGAGCTAACGGTCCGTTCCATGTGGCGCCCCGAGTAAATGTCCTCGGTATTCCCCTCTCGTTCTACCGAACGACTGTATGCTACATCAATTCACACTGACTTGGCGACTCCGTCGAGGATCACCCGTAAACAGGAAATCGCGTTGCTCCGACCGATGTCAATCTTTCACGACAGCGAGCTTTCGCGTAACCGGGATCGTCGCGCGATACTCGGGACGGACGTTCGCGCGTCGTCAGTCGGAAATAAGTCACGCTTTCGTCTCGTATCGGCATTTACCATATCTCGGGAACTGCGTAGAATAGAGCGGAGCTTAATTGAAGAAAAATTTGGATGCTAATTTTTCAAGAAGCCAAAAGGCTCCTCTTCCTGCCTAAAAAAAATTAAAAAGCCCCACACCCCTACGCGAAAGCAATTAATACGAAATTCAACCGCATTGTGTCAAGAGGGAAAATCTACCAGTTACACAGATCGACTTCTGTATCTCTCGAGAGGAAAGCAACCGAAAGAGAGATTTGCATTGCAAGGAGCTTACGCGCGGTGTCTGCCGACGAGTAATTTCGTTTCACGGCTTCATTTTTTCCCATCTTATCACCGCTCGTTCGCGCGTGTCTCTCGCAGCGCTTCGCGTCGAGATCATCAGGCGTAAATTTGCTCGAGCTCCGCACCGCCGTTCGCCCATCGCGGAGCCCTTTTCCGCGCGACGTAAGGGCCGCGGTGAATTAACGAGCGATCCAAGTCACTCGCTTTGAGAGACGCTGGGTAATGGCCACCCGTTGCTGTTGACACGAGCCGGAGGCCTGATTTACGGACACCGGGTATATATATAACGCGAATCGTGCAGAGAGGCGATCGGTCGGCGTTGCAGCCCTCGATGAAAGAACGCTCGCGTCGACGCCATCGTCATTACGCACCATTACGGGGGTCAAAGAAGCAAATACATATAAATAATAATAACGAACGTGCGTAATAAATAACGGGTGTGCGTGAGGGAGCGCCGGCTTACGATCCGAGTCCCGGTTACGGCCCCTCCTTCCTCGCCAAGTGTATTACACCCGCGGTTAGAAAGCATCGGGGAATTGTTAGAAAAATTTACCGCGTGAAGGAAGCAGACCCGGTTGGAAGTGACGTAAGGATCGGGCCCTGTCGCGGGACGCACTTTCCGCCGCGTGCGCAAAACCGTTTTCGTCAGACCAAATCTGCATTTTTCAGCTCCGTTCACAGTAATAACTAGGGGTGTATCTGCCGGGAGATAGGCACTAAGACGCGCCACTAAAGCCCGTGTCAGACTACGGATTG
>NW_011967218.1:1235404-1246739 GCF_000949405.1 Vollenhovia emeryi | reverse complement strand
AATCCGTAGTCTGATACGGGCTTTAAGCGTTTACGGATTGTTCTCTGCCATCAGCCATTAACTTTGGTTAACTGCTAACCGAAGGTTAGCTGATTCTCTAGTTCTTCTTAAATAGTAAGATGGAAAAGGACAGGGAAGTCGATTGAACTCTGGTCAACAGTTAACCGACGTTTGTGAAACTGGCCCTTGTTAATTTTCGGCGAGAAAAAAACAAGGGCTAGGACTGGGATTCGAACCTGGGACCTTCCGCCTGCCGGGCAAGCGCTCTGCCAACTGAGCTATCCAGGCCCATGCTCGAATAAATCCTCGCTTACGTACTTCATTTTGCTGAATAAAGTAGAAATTGTATACTAGCAGCGCGGGACTCCAGAGCGATGCGTGGTTTGGTAAACCGTCGGTGAACGTCCTCCCCGGTTACCGGCCGCCTCCACGTTGACGCGGCGTTAATTATCGTCTCGCTATCGCGGAAATCCCACGGGAAACCCATTACGACGGGCGTCACGTACCGCCGAGGAAATTTATCGTCTGCCATTCCCATAGCGCTATCGCGATTATTATATCGTACAAATAAGAACAAGCGGCGGATATCGCGCGTGTGTTTACTTTTTAGCGTAAACCGCAAGGTAAGGCGTCGTTCAATAAGAAAGGAAGTAAAAATAATTAATAAGATTGCCACGACGGCGGATGCCGACAGGTTTCCATCGCGGGGATGCCCGCTTGCAAATAAGAGATTCGCAATCGTGCACCGCGATGATTTTACCGGGTACGTGCGTCCCCACGCACATAGGTGTGTCGTATCAAAAACACGCGGAGTTCGATGCTCTTTTTTCTTCTTCGCCTTATTCTCGCTCTTTGCGCTTCCTCATGCCGCTCCTTAAATTTACCGTTTTTTTCCCCTTCGCGCGATAAAATCCGGCAATTTTGTGTACGCAACGATACAGCGGCCTGGTTGGACAGCAATGAGTATTGTTTTTCCGCGTCGCCTCGCTTCCTTGCTGCGGTCGATAGATTGCATTTCTCGGCACGCACTCGAACCAACTGATATACGCATTCCTCTTCTCCTGCCTTGTACCTATCACTCGCCCATCATTAAGAACATCAATCCGCGTTGCGCGAACGAGAGAACGAGAGAAGCTAGAAATGCATTTAACAATTAGAACGGCAACTTTTACACAGAGACGAATTTTCAGTTCAATATCGAAATAAATGGGTACGCGGCGAGAATTTTCTCTTAAAATTTACTCTAAAAAACATGTAATCGTGGGACAACGTGGCATTTTGAAAACACTGCCAACATTATGAATTGAACCTTATGAGAGTTATCTGAAATGTTACCATATATTTTACTCACAAATAGATTTAATATCGCCAGTAACATAAAACCAATGATAGGTAATTTATTAAAAACGACCTACACTGGCCGATGTTTTTATTTAAAAAGCAAATAATAAAATATTGGTAAAGAAACGAGAGACGAGATTGAACAATCCGACATCTCGTCTAACACACGTCTCTCGATATTTTTATCCGGGTCGTACAATTAACAATGCAACTTCAATTGACTCTTCAACCAAGGAGTGCAGTAATTTCTTTACCAATATCTTATTGTTTGTTTTTTAAATAAAAACATTGGCTAGTGTAGGTCGTTTTTTAAAAACTACATATATTTTACTAATAAAATGCATACCAAGTATAATTAGTTCCTTTCTAACAAGACTAGAAACGATAAAACGCGCGCCTCGCGCGCGCTCTGTCAAGTCTAGTATTTCTAAATTGTAAACCTTCATTTACTCTGAATTTAAAAGAGAAGTGAAGCACATCGCGCTTCGAGAAAATCAATCAGCATCGCGGAGAAGGGCCTTAACTGTTCGATATTAACGACATTCGCGCTGGTAACATCTCTTTTTTAGTAAGGGACAAGCGCGCGCCATTTGCTCTCTCTAAAAATTCGCATGGTTTGACAGCTGCAAATAACGCGACTGAAGTATGTCGTATCGCGCAAGCGAGACAGCCAATCAGCATCGCGGAAAAGCGGCAACAATACTTCGAGATATGCGACTAATCGATTTACATGCCTTTTTTAGAAGTGGAAATGTTACCGGCGTGAAAGTCGTGAATGTCGAACAGTGAGGCCCCTTTTGAATGAAGTCGATTGGTTTTCTCGAAGCGCGGTGTGCTTCACTTCTTTTGTTCGTGTTCAATGTGTCAGGTTTCTCATTAGTTAATCTTTTTAACTATTTGTTACGCGTGAAAATTATCATAAGAAAATAAAAAATAAATAAATCGCGCAGGTATTGTTCTAGTAAAATGTATGGTAAAATTTCAAAAACTTATAAGATTCTTCGAAATGCCGTATTGTCCCACGATCACGTGATTTTCAGGAAAAGTTTTAAGAGAAAATTCCGTGTGTCAAAATTTTACCGTCACGTCAAGAATTCGATTTCGTTCTAGTACGGAAAAACGCGGATGTACACTAATAATATTCACAGAGCGGTACAAGGGCGGGGATTCGTAAAAACGACATCCGTGCCGATTCTTTTTCTGAAACGCGGCAAAAGCCCGCAAACGGCGTGAGATGGAAACGGAGATTAATCCGAATGCGTGGCATCGACAACGTGTTTTCCCTTTGAAAGCAAATGTGTGCACTTCCTCATGTCGCTCTTCGTGGTGCTCTCGTTTCGTCTTCTTGCATCGGCTTTATCGATGGGAACCAATTATGCAAGAGAACGGAGAAATCAATTTCGTTACGCGGCGCAATACGCCTGGCTAACTGAACCCCTGGCTCTCCGCGTCGCGGCAAGACTGTTTCACCTCGCGCGATTTCCTGCTCCTCGCTCGCTCTTTTGCTCGTCGCTGATACGAGAACGACGCGGATTTCAGCCGGGAGATTTACGCCCGGATAATTTTCACATGTCGTACGAATATCTGTCATATATCGCCTTCCGTGTTGCGGATTCTTTCTCGCCTCGCTGCGCGCGCGCGCGATAGAATGAGACGCGTTCGAGGCGGTAATTCGAGTTTAGATATCGTACGTGCGCTCTGCCGTGACACTTAACACTTTCATGTTAATGCGGAATGTTAATGGAACACGCGCCACGCCGCGTCGTTTTTATTTTTAATTATTAGCATCGCCGCCGATATCGAACGGTGGCTCCGGATAAAATTCCGTCCTGCTTGAACGCGTGCCGGCGTAATGAATGGATTGCGGCTTGCATAAATTTCAGTTTCTTAAATTAGCGCGCTTGACAAAACGCGCTCGCGATTAATCTGCCGGACGGGCTTCGGTTTGGACCAAGTATCGATCAACGCGGCTATCGGATAGGAACGATCGAGCCACTCCATCAAACTGCGACTACCGCTACAGCCTTCCGCGGCTTTTGTCGTACTCGATCGCGGAAGTTCCATGAACCTGGAAACCGCAGAAGGAGATAAGATTTGCAGGAAGATCCTGTCGAACTCTTGGCGGCGGCCGCTTAACAGCGTGGCGATGATGATTGTGGCGCGAACCGCTGACAGGTGCGTTGCACGCCGTCATGCAAATATTGAAACCCGAGGACCTTTTCTTGCTTCGCTGAATGCAATTCCGCTCGGCCCGTTACGCTTCTCTTCTTCCTCCGCGATTCGTTGCTCGCGTTGCTTTACTTCCCGATAGATAATTTCCCCTGCCGCTCCTTTATTGCCTCGTATCTTAATAAGAAGCAAGGGAACGGCTGTGTCGCGCTACGGCTATGCCGCCTGATTATCCTGACAGAAGATAACTTTGTTTCAACTTTGAACGGTCCGGATACTCGATGAATATAAATGCGCCCGCACGAACAAAACGGCACGTTGTTGGTCCGCTTGTATATAGATCGAATCGGATCAAAGTTGCCGGGGGCGGATTTTACAAAGCGCCTATGTAATTATAACTGCGGGCTGGCGTTGGGCAAAACGCAAACTTAATGCGGATGTAGTTAATACCAATATACCGATCCCAACTGCCCGGCTATCGCGTGCGCATCCGCCTCTCGATGTAATTTCAGATCGTGTATGTACCTATTGTAATTATATCCTTATGAAAATATTGTGCCTGCTCGTCAACCTGATAACATTTCGATAATATTACGTTATGCACACGCGATGCGCCCGCGCGTCCTGCTGGGAACTCGAGGTGCGAAGTGTGTACCGATATGAGTAACACGAGCGACTACATCGGGCATTACATCAAGCGCGGATAGATGAAGTTATCTTATCTCCGGGTTTATAGCATTGTAGGAGCAAAACGTTATTACCGGCTCTCGCGTAACGCTCTCGTGTACCCCGTATCAATGGGATAGGAGATTTACTCCAGATCCGATGGTCGGCTTATCGTAATGATTATCTTGGCTCCAGCGTTTGTTGAAACGATCAATGTACAGGGATACAAATTAGGGTGGAATCAATCCCGTGACGTTTTTACACCGAAACAAACGAGCGGTGCGCGCGATTAATTAAGCTACACGTTGAATCGAATCTGCAAATCTCAAGATAACCGCACGGATGAGTGTACGTACGCTACTACGACCTTCGGGTTCACCTCGCTACTGCATCGTTTTGCTGCAATCAATTGAATTAAATGAAATGAAATTCCGCGCGTACTGAGACAGTATGATATTATAAACAAAAAAAAAATCCGCGTTCGAGCAGGAATATCTTTACTTGGTGAATAAAGAACTTCTTGAATTTTCTGGCTCTCGACACTTTTGGCAAAATTTTTAAGTGCTCCCATTAAAAAGGAAACAAAAAGAACGCTTCAAATTAGCGCAGTGGCATACGAGCACGTGAAAACCTGTGGATTATGCCGTGGCTACCGCTCTTGCGCGGAATTATCCCGAGATTTTCTTGCCTCTTGGAGAAAAGTAGAGTGGAAATAAACCGCCGGGTACGACTTCACCGCACTTGTCACGCCCGGGGCGCGCGCGTCTTAAATTAATGTACTTAATGCAAGTGCGGGCGCATACGACGCCTCGGCCAGCCGTTCGGCGCACCCTCGCGATTATTCGAGCGGCAATTTACGTGCGTCGACAATTTGCCGCGCAGATACACCGTGTAAGCATGCAGATGCGTCCCGACGTAGCCGCGAGCAGATGCGTCCGGCCGCGATAACGGTTTAGGTAGGAGCGTGTTAACGCGGCGTGATTTCTGTCGTCTCGTCGATATATCCTCGTAAAGCTCGGGATACCCGCCGAGGGCCCGCGAGAATCCCCTGGCAGGATTCTCCGGTTGCGCGACTCACCTCTCGCTTCCTACGCGCTCTTAGCGCGATTGCTATTTCTTTTACACTTCCGCCGCGCCAAGCCTCTCCCTTTCTTCCCCGCGGGTCCATTTATGCGCGCGACATGCACAATAAACTCGGACGAATCACGCGGACCACCTGCAAGGCTGCCGTCAAGTACTCTGTATCACCCATAAAAATTGCGCTACTACGCTATTTACGAGGGATAGTAATCGTGGCGAAGACAGAGGCGAGCTCGTCTCGAGTAACGAGCGAGGCGAGGATTGCGTGTGTAATGGGTGAAAAATTGCGCGAGTCTCTTCTACATAGGGTGGGGTAATTGAAGAGCGGCGAGGTGATTCTCGACTTTTTATTCGATCGAGCGGTTGGGAAAATCTACTTCACGCGTATTATTTGAAGGAGCCGTCTCGGCTTCATCGATGTCATTCGTCATAGCTCGTTATGTACTTGCACCAAGCCGTGCATTAAGATACAAAAGAAGAATTCGGATGTAAAACAAGCGAGGCGAAATAAACTACTTATTGCAATAGAATTTCTTAGGCTGAGAAAGAAAGGAGGTACGGGAATTTTTTTTTCAATCAAGTTCACGCATTCTTTCGCGCGGCATAAAATCTTGGCGCAAGTCATTTCTGTGCGGAGGAGCAACGTACGGCAGGCTCTCAAATGAATGAAAATGAATTAGAATAAAAAGGCAATTAAAGGGAAATACACGACCACGTGCACACGTGAGAGATAATCTAAACAAGCGAGCCGACGAAGACGTCTGAAATTGATTATAGAATTTTCTTAACGATACGCTATCCCGCTATAACGCTCTCTGCCCCGATGATACGTTCGTGCATCCTGAACGTATATCGCGAGAGTACGCGAACATCCTGAATACTCGGTGAAGGTTCCGTGCCGTGTATAGGACAGTTGCGTTTAGTGCTTGCTACCCGTTACCTAGTTATCCTAGCCCGCGGTTACGAGGATCGTATTACGACCAGTTCACGTATCACCAGACATCCTGTTGCTCGTGAAGCTGACTGGTATAATAAAATGGCTCGCTGCGGATGGCCTATTAAAAATGCATCAACACGCACTTCATTATTTGCGTTTGCGCCGCACCTGCTCGCCTGTCCGACGTTGTCTCAACAGAGGCTAAGTACAAATTACAAAAAGAAGTAATCGGCGGTCAATTGTAGTTTTAATTGCGCTTAAACATTTTTGCGTGCGCGAAACATCAGTACGGAATTTGCTCTTCAAATTTCTCCCGAGAGTCATGTAATCGTGGGATAGCGTGGCATTTCGGAGACCTTTATGAGAATTTTTTCTGAAATTTCACCGTGCATTCTACTAGTAAAATAGTACTAGAGTAAAACTCATAAGATTCTTCGAAATGCCATGTTGTCCCACGATTACATGATTTTCAGGATAAACTTTAAGAAAATAGTTTGCACGTCCTTAAAACTGCAATGTTCGCTAAATTTGGATTCTATACAGTCGTATTTTTAATCTTATGTCTGCGATATTCCCATATTAAAAAAGGGGGGTGCATACTGTATGAAAGTTTATTTTACCAAATCTTATGTATTATAACTGGAAATTTTCGTAAGTGAAGTTTACGCGAGTAAAACGTGCGTATTTAGGCAATATGTCGGAAACGAGCGCGCGCAAGGGCTCGTTACCGTTTTATGCGCGACTATCAATCGTAATATCCTTATTCCGCGCTGAAATCGCCGACAATCCCAATCGCCCGTGACGTTAACGCGGTCGGGGACGATTCATTAATGACGGACAATGATTAAGAGATATACGTCGCGATCATCAGCCTCGTGGCTTCAGGAGCGGCCGGTAACTAATTGCAACAAGAGTCAAATGGGTTTCATGCTGGCAGCCGATCCAGGCCTGGCCTTGAACCCACACGACACCTCTGAGAATTCTCCATGATCGATCTACTGGAACCCTCGCGTATCCTGTCATAATCGAGTCTCAGCAGGATCGGCGTAACTCCTGCGGTGCTCGCCTCGCGTGCGCTTAATGCGCCGTTAAAGAAATTATCGGAATGTGAAACGCGGTATTAACGTGCCAGGATTCGTCATGTTAACTAGAGAGCTCCACGACGGCGCGTACTCCTTCGGGAGGCTGCCTATACACGTCACGTTATTACTTCATCCCGCGAAGAGCGGGTATAATCCGGAATATTGCCGGTACTACCAGGCGTCAATCCCCGGGCACTTGCCACGAAAACGCCAATTTGTTATTTCACGAGGCGACTCTGTCACTCCGCTACTCGCGACATTATCGAGCGCTACTTGACGCACAGAACTGCAATAAAATTATCTGAACGGTTCAAAGAAAGACGAGAAATATTTGCAGACGCCGCATTCTCATTTCCCTTATCAACTCTCTTATCGCGTTTGCGAGCGCGTCCTAAACTTGGAGGTTTCGCAGAAATTAACCGAGCGTGCAGCGATAGCCGCGATCTAACGATCATCCACGAAATGTAACAGATTACCCGATGCTCGGGGATCGCGTTGGCCTTGAAGCTTCTCACACCTAGGAATCGTCCGGTTTCCCGATATCGGTACTCGACGCCTCGCCTCGATTCATGGGAATCCCATAATTGCACCTTCACGATCCGAACGACTGACCATCTCTCGATCGAGAGCACGTCGGACTCGGGAGAGCGACATAGCTGGGAGCGCGAGGGAACCCGATGTCGTTGCGGGGATGGTTAGATTCGATTAATCGTACGGCTCGACGGCTTTCGCTCGAGGGGCATGAGATGTCCGACGAACATGAGATAGCCTGGCGGAGCATGCACACTTCCGAGAGCGAAAGAGAGAAAGAAAGGGAGACAGAGAGAAAAGAGCGATTGGACGAGGTCAGTAACGGACAATAATTCGCCAATTGATTAACTGCATCTCCCACGCTACCCTTCATTCTCTGTCCCTTCTTTCTTGTCTCGAATATCGCTTTCTTCCGCGCGTTCGTTTTTTCCCTTCCCACGCTGCTATTTCTCGTAGTTGTCCAGTGGAAGCCAGTTCCCAGATGACAGCGAAAGAGATTCGCATTCGCGGTCGGTAGGCTCATCCGGGATTGACACGCGATCTCGCGAATAGATGGAAAGTCAATTTTGCAAGACACTCGAGAGCGCAGTGAAACGTTAACCGTGAGTGAAATATATTCTACTTTTGTATTTTCCGCAACGTATCTGTCAGTATGTAACTTTTTTATATCTTTGGAAAAGCGATCTCCCCCTCCCTGCTTATATTTTATTCTCAAGCGATTCCTTAAAACGGAAAGTTCTTTCTTGCGTCATAGCATGTAATTAGCGTTGCAGCACTAGCCCCTGCGCTTGCACTCTCCTTTAATCTGTCTTGGGCCCGGTTTCACCGACGTTGTTTAACTTTAGGCTTAGCTTAATTCGTTCTTTGTCTTTTCCCAACTGTTACTTTTGAAGGAAACAAACACGAGTTAAACTAAGATGAAAGTTAAGCGACGTTTGGTGAAACCGGGCCTTGACGACCCAGCGAGAAATGACTCGTCAGTCGATGTCGAGTCGACGTCGTTTCGACAAATCATTTCTCACTTGAAGTCTCGTTACGCCCGAAAATGGGGAAAGTAAGGGCCAGGAGTGACTCGTTATGAACTAGTCATCCACCGCTGATTGTTCGCAATGAGTCGACTCGCAATGTATCATCCGCCGCTTCGTCTTCCGGTTACCCCCACCGAAACCATATCCGGCAACGCTCGCGCGCCGTATTCGGCAGGGTTGGCAAGGTTACTTTATAAAAGTATCTAGTTACAGTTACAGTTTTTTTTCGCTAAAAATGTAACCGGTTACAGTTACAGGTTACCAATTCTGAAAAGCAACGCGTTACAGTTACAGTTACTAAAAAAAGTAACGAATCGTTACTTTGCAGTTACTTTCTTGCAATGAAAATTGAAAATGGAAATATCAAATCTGCGTTATTGAATTGTTAAGTGTCGATAAAGGCGTTTATGCGCAAACGCAAGGCCTAATGCGACCTGTGGAGGTTTAAAATATACATAAAGTAGCTGTTAGTGTAACTAATTAAATTAGTTACTATAGTTATCGAAGAAATGCAACTGAGTTCAGTTACAGTTGCAGATGCAGAGAAAGTAACGAAGTTAAGTTAAAGTTACCACAAAAAGCAACTGTAACTGTAACTTCGTTAGAAGTGACGAGTTACTTGCCAATCCTGGTGTTCGGCCATCGCGAATTGTACGGAGGGCGCCCGTGAGCCATTCGCAAAAGGCGGATCGCAAGGCGCGAGAAGCCATTTTTTCGCGACCGATGAGAGCCTTACTTATTGTTAGACTACGTACCGCTAAAGCCATAACGAGCCGTCGTGAGAACCGTCTTCGAGGCACGTGCCACGCGCGCGATTTATATCCGCGCGATAAATCAGGAAATATCGCGGCCGTTTCAGTACCCACTCTCGTACGCTTATCAGGAATCCGACGGCAGCCGGCTTCCTCCGTTACCGTCATAAATTCACGCCTGAACCTTTTTCCCCCGCATTTGCATGCTCCACGACGTCTCTCTCTCTCTCTCGATCCTAGCGGGCGTCGATTAGCTCATTAGTACACGCCACGCATTGCGGTAAACGCTGCTCAGCCGAGCATCCCGAGTATTTTGGCCTCAGTTTAGCCTCGTATAATTTTTTTAATTGGGATCAACGAGGTCGAACTTGAGGCCCATTCCGGGGCCTCGACTCCGGGCATGTAGCGCATCCAGATCGTGGCTTCAGAATAGGCGACATTTTTATCACACGTTCGCTTCGGAGCTCTAATTTACCAGGTGGATTTAACGTCGAGAGGCGCATCTTCCGCCTCATCGCATTCGCTACGCTAGCCTATATATCCAGCCGCGTATAGAAGTACATATTATTTAAAACGCACGCACGCAGCCGGTGGAATCTACCTTCGGCTTCGAGGCGTATCACGTCACTCCACTTGTCTTCCCGCCGCGATCGGGCAACGTAAATAAACGCTCCGGCGACCGGGAGGGAACAAGGGGGCCAGGGAGACGGCGGGCCCGCCGGCATTTCCTCGGCGCGCCTCTGGACGAATAGCCCGCGCCGGTGCGGCGATCCGCGGATCGCCGGGATTCGAGAGCGTTACGGGTGCGATTTTGCGCTTAACGATCTCGCAGGTGCACGAGCGAGCGAATATGCGCTCCTAACGGTAAGGCGACGCCTCATCGGTTTGCACGGGCAGGCGAGATACCACGGTACCGGAGCGCTTCGCCGGTACCGGGCGGCGCGCTTGGGGGGTCGATATGGGGGCCAGGCCCGAGCGGGCGAGCGAGCGCCTCGTAACCTCGCTCTCCTCTTCCCCCCCCGTCCGGATGACCGGGGGGATCCCTTTTTGCTTTTCGCTTCCTCCTCGTCCGCGCGCGCGTGCCACCTCGAGCGTGACGAGGACGCGTCTGCCACAAGGAGCGCCTTCTCCTTCGCGTCGCGCTCGATCCCCCCGTTGCGGTTGCGCCGATCATCGAGGCGGGTCAAACGCAGCCGAACGCAAATCGCGATAGTGCCCGGGACTTGTGTACCGTCCTTGTGCACGTGCGCACAAAGGGAGCGTTAAGATGGGTAATTCCAAGGTGACAGTCGCGCCGAGCGAGTTGCGAAGGCGCGCGGTGGATAATGGCGTTCGCGTTTCGCCATTAGACTGCTGTGCGTTCTCTTTCGGAGAAGAGAGAAGCATTGATAGCGAATTCGGTTGCTTGCACTAGTGCAAGCATTGTTTTGTTTTGTTTTTATTGTTTCCCCTCTGCGGGAATAGTGCAAGCATAGTATTAAAATATTCCATAGTAATAAATAGGAGTGTATCCTCGGAGAGGAGGTAGGCACTAATGCCTATCACACAATAGGAAAGTACAGGAAATAGGAATAAGGAATAGAAATACGGAATAGAAACCTATGTAATGCCAAGACGCAATGATTCGTTGGTAACAGGAGTGCTGTCAATCATCTGCCTTTTGAAACCACATGCCTGTCCCAGAGTCTTAAGCCTATCACACAATAGGAAAGCACAGGCAATAGGAACAGGGAATAACACAGGCAACAG
>NW_011967218.1:1226141-1232449 GCF_000949405.1 Vollenhovia emeryi | reverse complement strand
CACGTCTTGGCATTACATAGATTTCTATTCCTTATTCCTATTACCTGTGCTTTCCTATTGTGTGATAGGCTTCAGACGCGTCACTTGTTAATTTTCGGCGAGAAAAATAACTGGCTAGATCAGGATTCGAACCTGGGACCTTCCGCTTGCCGGGCGAATGCTCTACCTACTGAGCTATCCACGCCCACGCTCGAAGTCCTTCGAGCTTACGTACTTCATTTAAGAATTGTCTTAAATATCCCTCGAAATATTTCGTAGCCAGTAAAACGATCCGTACAGCATCCATACGGATCACTTTTTGGCGAAATACTCTTTGAACGTGTATGACAAGGTTAAATATAAAAATTGGCTACTGTTAAATATAAAAATTGACGCACTGAGTGCACACTGGTGCAAGCAATCGAACTCGCTATAAGATAGAGTCGAATGGAGTTGTATCGAAGTATTTCCTTAGAACGCTATCTGCGGCCCATTTAGCAAAATTCGCCGTATACACTCGAGATGTATAGCGCGCGAGGCGGATTCCCGGCGTGTACAAATACGTCGTCTATATTCCCCGCAACGTCCGAAGAATCCCACCGTAATGTGACCAATTCTCAGCGCGACGTTATCGTAATGATAAACGCGCTCGGCGCTTGGCACGTATGATGCGATACTCGAGCCGGCAAACTGACCACGATTCCGCGAGCTGAAGGTTAAGATAGATAAATTCGATAAATACCCGACAAGCTGAATAAAGAGTGGCGGAGGGCAACGCAACGGTATCCGATGGCGCTCATCGAGCATGCTCGATGATCGCGCGAGAAACGCGTTAATCGCCGACGGAGTGAGACCGTACTGTAAAGTACTCGCTATTAGCGCTTATCTCGGCCGCGATTCTTTTCGCGATTTGTTGATTACATACAGGGCGAGAGAGAGAGAGAGAGATGCGACGGCGAGCTATTGTTCGGCCGGATCGGCCGCGCGCGTAACGAGCCGCGTGTACGCGGCCGAGGGGGAGCGGAAGACGAGGGGAAGAGGGGGGGGGGGGAGCGAAAATTGCACGCAAGAGCGTGGCAAGAGAGGAAGCGCGAAGTGGGCGTCCACACCGTCGCGATTTATCGGCGCGTAGATGCCGATGATGTAGATTAGAATAAACAGTTATGGCATTCGCACGGGCAGCCCCGCGTGGCCGGGGGAGAATCGCGCGTGCGGAGAGTGATAACCCCGCGCCTCGCGCGCGCGAGCTCGTCACGACCCATTTTCCGGGATTAGCGAACCGCGAAACGCTCCATTATCTGCAAATTCGTAAGGGAGCCGGCGGAAAATATAAATACGGTTCCGGCTGGCGCGTGAGGTAACACTCGAGAGGGCCTCCCGAGCGCGGAAGAGGATGCCGGGGCCCGGGTCTCGATCTTAATGCAGGCCACTCAACAGCTGTTACCGCTTCATCGCGCTATTATAAATCGCCGCCTTCCACACCAGCGCCGGGGCCCCTTTGACGTCGGCGGCGCGGACTTGTTTTACTCGTCGAATTAAAGCGATTATCTCGTTTAGCAATCTAATCCATTAGCGGCGCGCCCGGGCCCCATTCTCGTGCGCGCGACGCTTCATTCTTGCGCTCACTTTTGCCGCCGCACTCTTTCTTTCGATCTGATCGCGGATCGCTGCGGATTATTATAATAATTACCGGCTCCTGAGGTAACGAAGACACGCGGGCGCGCGTGTGCCCCGCGGTAGCGTGTTACTCTCGTTAAACAACGTAACTCCGGAGCAACTATAATGTTATTACCCTGACATTACGGTAAATACAGCCGCAATTGTGGGAAGTGGATCGTAACACTATGATAATGAGGTTTGCAAACCCTAAATCTTCGTGTCATCGAAAACAATGGAAGCCAGGGCAACTGCATATCCTGCATAATTAACGTCTCAAGTTAACTTTATAGTTTTTCATCAACAGTTACGTTATCTTTGTTTCCGTACCGGGAAAGCCAATGAACTCGCTCGCGCATCTATCGCGAATGTTCGTTAAATTACAACGTTTATTAAATCAGCGTCTTGCGTAACCGCATACGCTTCCCTCAATTATGCGCGGAAAATCCTCGCTCCAACGTTTTTCCGTAAAAAAAATGAATAGATTTTACTGCCCGGCTTCCCGCGACGCGATGGGAGAAAATCCCCGAGATCGTCGGGGGCCCTTGAGAACCGCGGGCGATCGCGATTTTTGCTCGGCGAACCGAACGGTCTTCGGCGATCGAGCGATCGAGCGAGCGATCGAGCAATCGCGCTTGATTCCGCGCGCAAGAAGAGCCTTACGCTCCTCCCCCCGACCGGCAACTAATAACGTCGCCGGCGAAAGCAAATCATCTGTAATGACGCAATAATCGCCCGTACGAGTCATATGAGCGATGTATTGCTTCCTGAGTCGAACACGACTCAGTTCCCAAAGAGACGATCTATCAAGGCGAATTTCTCGGAAACCATCGGCGACGCATGCTTCGCTGCGCTGCGTAATGGCCGCGCTGTCCTAACGCAAACGCTCTCATTTCTTTAAACGCGAACAGTACTATACATCTTCGCGGGCTCGCGCAATACGATATTTTTACGGGGGTAACGGAGTAAGCTCGATCATGCTTAACGAATCGATTGTATTCGCGCTTTGCTAGGTTTACGTTCGTCCTCGGTACGACGTTTATTTCCCGCCGAGTCCCCCGCATTGTCCCTGAATCACAAAATAAGCGATGCAACCACGAAAGGAATATAAATCGGTTTGGATTTGCCAGCGATGTACCTGTATACGGAATGTTAAAATTTCAAAAAAAAGTCTTACAAAATTGTGCAAAATGCCATGTGTCCCACGATTACCACGATTTACCGGATAAAGTTTAAGAGAAAATTCTCTCCGCGTAGGTCAAAGTTTCGCTGTCACGTCAAAAACCCGGGGGTCAATTCTGTACCTTACACCGCAGTAAAAATACTAAAAGTGAGTAGCTTTGTTACTTTCTAACTGTCCCCTTAGAAAGAGACAAAGCCGCTCACTAGGCCGGTATTCATAGTCAGATCTTGTATTCAAGATCGTCTTGAATCCGAAGCTGCAGTATGGAACATTTCATTGGCTACGGAGTATCTAAAGATGATCTTAAGACGGTCTTGAATATAAGATCTGACTATGAATACCGGCCTTAGTATTTTCACTATATTGTAAGTTACAGAATTGACCCTCTGATTTCGCTGTAATGCGGAAAAACGGGATGTACACGAGGCTAACAATACTCAGAGAGCGGCACGAAGGCAGATTCGTAAAAACGACATCCTTGCCGGTTCCTTTTCTGAAACGCGACAGAAGCTTGCTCGCCTGATTTTCAGGGTGAAGTTTTATGAGAGTCTTCTCTCTCGCCGTGCAGATAGACAGATGAATAGACAGATGGGTAGATAAGGGGAGAGAGAGAGAAAAAGAGGCAGAGAATTACAATGTCTTAAATAACGCAATTACGAAGCGAATAACAGAAACCACAAGAAAATCGATCGCGGCTTCGGACCGGGGGCCTTTTTTCAAGCAAGATTAACAGCACCGCGATAGTATAAATGTTTCTCTTCATCTCGGCATTAACACCTTCTTGCCGCGGTAATTGATGCGGATCGTTGCGTTAGCTTTTACTACCAGCAGTTATTACGATACGACCGCGTGGTAACCGCGGATAATGACATTGCGACGGTCGTTATCGGATTTGTACATGCGTTAGCGGATCATCCACCGGCCCCTCGCCTCCCCTCGTCCACTATCTCGAGTCATTCCTGATACTGTAATCGGGGTTATTTGTCGCGTAGCGAAGACGAGGGAGGGAACGACTCGAGTCGAAAGAGTTAACGGATTCGAGTATGCAAATGGACGATTCGATAAGGGGGGAAACAGAAGGAGGGAGGAGATCGTTTATTCCCAACTGCTACCGTTTCAGCCGCCCGCAACCACGCGTGACCAAACATTCCCTTCCGCGCTCGTCTTCGAAAGTCAGGGGATCGGCCGATTTATAGTACGATTCCCGGCCCCGGAATTCCACCGGCCGGGCATCGTCATTAGCGGCGAATTCTTCGCGGGGTATCCAGGCCAGATTTAACGTGCGGGCGATCGATCGCGGCTTGGAGACTTTGCGGTACGCCGTCGGTCTAATTTCCGTTCGCGGAACCCGCGAGCATTCCCGGGACGAACAACGGACGGCGCGAGTAGAAAAGAAACTCCGACCACGGTCTCGCGACGAACGGACGCTGCGGCGCGCTCGGCCGAGAGATATATCGGTACATATTCTCGTAAGGATAAAAATAATAGCAAACGGAATAAGTCATATAGCGTTACTTTTTGGTATTCGAGCACGCGAGGAAAGTCCGCGGGGGAAGCGCTCGCCACGCCGGCACAAAAGCGGCGTTACAAAACAGCGGAGAAATAAAGTGACGCGGCACAAACGGGCGCGTTCGGTGCGTTGAAAATACGACGGGTACGCTCGTGTACGCGCGGCGATCGACAACGGTACGAGGATGCCACTCTCCGCCGTCGATATATTTCTTGCGCCTCTATCGTCCTTGGAAGAAACGGCCGATAAAACTTCAGTTACGTCCGACGATGACTTCCGGCTGCGATACGTCCTCCGTGACGCCGCCGTTCGTCACCGTTCGCGCGCGGTCCGCAGATTTCGCGGATAAGAGCGGTTACTGTTAAACGATCAAGTCAATAACCGGCGCGCGGCGCGGCGCGACCGCGTGGACGCGGCGAAAAGTCAGCCTCCTCGTCCTCCTCCTCCCTGTATGCGCGAAGGCATTTCTCGCGCTCTAACGAACGCTCGACGGACGTCGTTACGCTGAGACGCTGCGGCTTTGTTGCGAGAGCGGCGCGGCCGATCTAAGAAGTTCGCTCGGCACAAAGCTCGAGCGCGCGGGGGACTTCTTCTGTCGCCGAGCGAAGATGATGAAAAGTGAAGAGACCTTTCTTCTCGATCGGGAATGAATCGGCGCTTGAAAACGCTATTTCTAATGTAAATGGAAGCGTTTAGTTATACTGTTATCTCTAACGCGTATATTGTTCTAATTGGCCTCCTGAGGTGGACGCGACTTGGCTTCTCGCGCCGCCATCGGACGCCCCGGCCGTGCGTTTTAATTGACCGCGCGGGAACATCCTGGCCACTCTCGCACGCCTCCTTCCTCCCCTATTTCATCTCTCTTTCTCCGCGCGCGCGCGCGCGCGTTATTTTCGCGTTATTTACGAGCGGCGGTTAAACTTACGCCGACAGGACGATTATACCCGGGTTTACTGGACCCGAACATCCAGTCGCGACTTATATTCCGTTTCCCTCTTCTGAGATTTCCGCAGTTGGGAGTAACGATTGTTATTGCGAGCGCGGCGGACCCTCGCTCGTATTGGCTTCACTTAGGCGCAACGGTAACTCGGCTCGTGGATCACTTCCCTTCCCGCGTCCCTTCGGTCCCTCTCGCCCGCGTCCTCCTCTTTCATCCCGTTTCGCTCCTCTCTCCGTCCCACGGCCGTGTCGTTCATTGAACGATCGTGTTCATTTACGTAAGACTGCGCCGCGACATCTCGCCGCGCCGAGATGGTAAAAAATCCCCGAGTACACGAGACTTCCGTTCATAGAACGTGCGCGGAAATTATGCACGCCTGTGGGACTATAAACGATAAATTATGCGCGATGTATATTTATCAGCAATGATTTATATATCCTAACTACACAGAGCCGCAGCGCCTATAAGTCAGGCTATTTATAAGTAGCACCTATTACGCGTTACAATTAATCATTTAATCAGTACAGATAACCATAATTTACATGAATATTGACGATTTTAGCTCGGTAATTATACGCGGCACTATTTCTACGAAACAACTTTATTAATCGCGCCGATTATTCATAAAATATCTCTGACTCTCATTTCTCTCTCTCTCTCTCTCTCTCTCTCTCTCTCTCTCTCTCTCTCTCTCTCTCTCTCTCTTTCTCTTTGTGGCCCTCTCTTTCCTTTTGTGGGTAATATAACATTGCGCGCGAGACTTCGATAATTTCATGATGCATTTAAGAAAAATGCATACGACAATCTTATTTTGCGTGTACAGCGATTAGTCGAAATGGTCGCGACATTTTTGTTGGTGAATTTAGGGAAAAAAGTGTCGCAACCATTCTGTCCGTAAGGGTGCTTTCACATGGAGCGTAAGTTGCGTACACTGATAAAAATTAATGCGAATTTACAAAGGAATTTTACTTATTTCTTGGTAAATTTGCCTAAATTTTCATGAGTTTTTATATAAAATTTGTATTTTTCTCTTTGGTTTT
>NW_011967218.1:1193244-1223075 GCF_000949405.1 Vollenhovia emeryi | reverse complement strand
AGCGTAACCTGCGTATCGCCAATCACAGGACTAGTTCAACGGAATTATTGAAACGGTTCTATCAGCATGCTCCTGTGATTGGTGATACGCAGGTTACGCTACGCAACTTACGCTCCATGTGAAAGCACCCTTACTGTACACACGGCGTCATTGATGCCTAGCCACCTGAAGTTGCACGCGAGGCATTTTGGGAAAAGCGTGCGACTTTCTAACTCTTCATGCATCGTGCTTGCGGAAACAGCGAATCAGCATTGCCGGTTTCAATGTCACGATGCACGAAGAGCCAGAAAGTCGCGCGCTTTTTCAACGCGCCGCGATTCGCGTGCAACTTCAGATGGCTAGACATTACTGACGCCTCGTGTACAGCGACGGATAGAATGGTTGCGACACTTCTTTTTTAGTGAGTTTAGGCATTTAGACTCAGGGCTACGTTCCAAAATCTTCTTCGAGGAATATTTTACTCGATGGTAAATCTGAGTCTAAATGAGCGTTCCTAAATTCATTTAAAAAAAAAACGTCGCAACCATTCTGTCCATCACTGACACGCGCGTGCGCGCGTGTACGTACGCGTGCATTTGTGACATGATCTTTATAATTTTCGCAATAAAAGAATAGAATATTTAGACACTACCATCCTGTCACGGCTCTGAGTCCTTTAAATTCTTTGAAATTTGTGTTGAACACGTACGAGCCTTACTAATTTATTTAATTTATTTATAATTTGTATTCGGCTGCTCTTTCGAAACGAATGACTCGCATATCACGAGCGTGTTATCCCAGGGAGGCCAGCGATTAAACAGATTTACCGTCATCCGAACGTCTCGCGCTCGTCGCATGTACAACGTCGCCGTGTAAAACCGTAAACCGAGAAATAGGATTGCTTGGCGTGTACCAAATATACCGTCCTTCCTAGCGACGGCCGCTTCTTTCGCCGCTCCTCATTTCCCCGGGCGGCCCCTCTCGCCATTTCCTTGCCTCGTTCCGAGACGGTTCTTAATTGCAGTTAGATGCAAATTCGCCATACAATTGCGAGGCGAATGATCCGACGTGCGTGCGTGTGCGTGAACGTAAGATAGGCACCGGTGTATACACGGCCATCGCGATTCATGGGTGCAAGAAACTGCTTAATGAGCACGAGGACGATTGGACCGCGTATGAGGAAAGGAACGGAAGAGGATGCTGTTCAAAGAACAGTGTCGCGCATGCGTAATTGCGTCGTTATGAGGAAATGAAGCGTAAGGGAGAAAGGTAGGGGATCGTAGAAACTTCCGGTTGGATGAAAAATTACATTTAAGCAATTGCGAGATTGCAATTTAGTATAAAGAGGTACAGATTTAAAACAGGATGAATTTGTAAACGATACAATGAGAAAAATTATAGAAATACACACACACACACACACATTATGTATTGCCAATTACGTGCGCAGCCAAGCATTATCAAACGTCGTAACTTTTCTGAGTAACGTTTAATGAATTAAACAAATTTATGCGTCAAGCAATGCAGAGAAGTGACGCTGGCGCTAAAAAGTAGTCATAAAGCGAAATAGATTTATTGAACAAGGCTATTTCCGACGCTGCTATCAATACACAGGCGTTATCGTTATTATATTATTGCTTTTTCATCGGCGTTGCAAACAGTGTTGGTAAATGGCCAAGATAAAATTTTACTGTTTAAAGTCCCGGCGACAACGACGACGATCGGGCGAGACGCATTGGAATAACGTGCATTTTCAATCATCGATTACCAATACCGTTAATTTTTATCGCCGCGTCTCTCAGAAAACGTCAAATGATCCCGGTATTCCGTTAAATCTCGTTCGGAGGGACGTTGCGTGCCAATAAAGTACGTCTACGCCTCGTCTGGAAACCGCTACGGTTACGTGATAAACGATTATTGCGACGAGTTTTGACTCGATAGACAAACTGGCCCGATAAATAACGTACGGCGACTGATAAGTTAATGACAGGCTAACGTCACCGGGCGCTTCGGCGATTCATTTAATTATACAAGGCTGCCCGTTCAAGGTCTTCCGCCGGGAGAGCGGACTAAAAATATTTGCGCGAGCCATAGGCGGTGTCTTCGCCGCCGCGATCTGGTCAAACAGGTAATGCCGCTACTTGAAATCGGCTCCTAGGCTTTGTACACGTTGACGCTTACATCATAACACGCGCGCTTAACGCACGCGATATCCGCATGCTGCCGCGTTACGATTGCATTATGTGTTAACGGCCCCCGGTGTTTAAGAATGCCGCCGTTTCCAAATACGCCCGTTACTGTACATCTCGAGGATGCATGACCTTGGTCGCGACTATCCCTCGCACAGTTTATCACTCCGGTATTTAATTAAAACGCGCGGAGTGCAGCGGGATTGCATGCTTCATCAGCGCGCGGCGTTTCAATTTCATCTTCTCATTTTGCATTTTTCGCGATCGTACATCACGTAAACTGGAGTCCAGCCGATCGTCTATTTTCTCTCTCCCAGGGGGAGAGAGAGAGAGAGAGAGAGAGAGAGAGAGAGAGAGAGAGAGAGAGAGAGAGAGAGAGAGTGAGAGGGAGGGACGGGGGAAGAGAGGTGGAGAATTTATGTGTACCTCTTGCACTAAACTATCCTAGATCTCTCGCAAATAAAACGGGAAACGCGCTGTCCTTCGATGCCGCGATAGTCAAAACCGCGCTTCTTCGAGCGGGAACACGAGAACACGGGGCCCGGCGGCTATCCGCCCTGGATGGCAAAAGTACGCATCCTGCAACATGACAATCTGAGGAGGAATACACGTTATAATACTATAGGATGCCCCTTCGCGTTGCAAGATAGCGATACCACGCGGGCGGGGAGTATCCAGTAACAACGTCGTACTTGTAAGATTGAAAATACATATAAACCATGCAATTTACGTCAAATGTAATTAGTAACCGCTATACTCGCGATGAGTCACCGTCCCACTAGTTTAATCGCGCGCGCACCATCTCCGAGGGCATCTGGGAACGCGCGCGTTCGAAACGAGACGCGGACGCTGAAGAGGATCGGGAGCTCTACCCGGCGCGGCGCGCGATGTGCGGCCGTTTACGTTTCATAACTTTTAAGCTAAATATCGCACGGACCGTTAGACCGGGAGGATGCTTTCTTTTTCCGGTGGTAGAGGCGAGCAGATAGTTAGCAGCGCGCGAGTTTCAGAAGGGTTAACCGCAACCCGGCCGATCGTAATGTCGTCAGCCCGAACGTCGCGGTATCTGCATCGTCTGACCGCGACGAGCGGGAAATTTGAGTCTAGGTCGGCCTGGCTGGCTTCCCCGGCGGGTTCTCACACAGCTTCGGGTTCACTGGCTGCACCGGCTGAGCGAGCAGCCGCTAATTGTCGACGATGCGCTCGGCTTTACGCCGCGCGTAACCGAGCCGGCGAGCGAATAAACATTTCACCTCGATGGGGGCAGCGCAAATGAGATCCGTCCCGTTCCCGGGAAATCAGATCCGCGCTCGTGATCCGCGGAAGAAATCCCGGTAATGTTCGCCCGAGTGTAGAAGATAATTAGCGCGCGGTGGTCCTTTTATTGTGCCCTCCTGCCCTCGCCCCGTGGGAAATATCGGTAACGAGAATGCGAATGACCGGAAGTTATCGGGGGGAAAAGTTCATCGAGTGTTGCAGCGAGCCTCATTAATTATCTGACTCATCAGTTTGAGACTTTTATCACTGGGTCGGATTAGGTTTCAGATTAACTTCCATGTCGCGTGCAACGGCAACAGATCGGTAGAAGCTCGCGCGTCGATATCGAGCTTTTTAACGATAACTTGTTTATATATTTTTTTTTATGTGCAAACTCGAAGAAAATCCCTCGAAACGCCCCGAAAATCACGTGATCGCGGAGCCACGTGGCGTTTCGAGAAATTTTATGCGAGTTTTGGTTTTTGAGAAAAACATATTTTTTTAAACATACAAACTCGTGAATCTGTTGCGAGATATCGACTCGCGAGCGCAAGCTTTCATGTACGCGTGTACATACGATCGTTGCGCAAAGGAACCAAAGCGCGCGTACGTACAATAAGAATACCGCAGGAATTTGTGTTATATGTTAAATGGAGCGCTACTTTATTTCTCAAGACAAACCCCGCAACAAATGTTTACCTTTCGAATCGATCACAGGATACTAAAGAAGACGACTGCTTTTTCCGAGAATGACTACTTGGAAACATTTATCGGCACTCTTATATCAGTGGTAAGTAGAGCATCAGTCCCCTCCCTCCTCCCCTTTCCCCCCCCCCCCCCGCCACCCAATCGGTGTATCTTGCTCTACGTAACATGACAGCGCGTAGTACAACTAATCGAATGAGTCGGCGCTCCGCTTGCACGAGGTCTAAAGTAAATACGACGTTTCTCTTGTTCGATGATTTGCATACGGACAGGCACGTTTGCATACGCGATGATTAGGATGTCAGGCGGCGAACAAACCTAAACACGCGAGCGAGCGGATCGATTGCCCCCGGCCGTTCGTAAGCGTGGATTTATATAAACGACTTCTCAATGGTCCTGTAATGACGTTTTTTTTCCCCCCCCCCTCCAATCGCGATCATAATGTTTCGCGAACGAATGACATTGATTTGCGTTGTCGGGCCCGCAATTAAACCGCGCTTCATACGCGAATGCATACCTACTTCCGCGAGCGATTGGACCGCTTCGCGGTCGATGACAGCAGCGTAAACACGATGTTCTTGCGCCGCGGCGGATCGCTCATAAAGGCGAGCGCGCGCGATCGATGATGTACGATACCGAGGAAGAACGTAATTCAGATACGGCTGGGCGCTCGGCGAGGCCGTTTTTCCGCCGTCCTTTCCCGGACGCTGAGCTTACGTCGATTAAAAGTCGGTAAAACGTACCGCGTTTCTTACTCCTGCTCGACGGCATGAAATTTGTGCGTCATTCTAACAATGTCTACCCTAGCCGCGGTTCTCACAGCATCGATAGAGTTCAACGGCTGCATAAGCCGGAGCGCAGTCATCCGTCAATTAATTATCGCTTACCAGAGCGTAAAGAGCTGGACTGGTGCGAATGCCGAAATTAATTAAATCCGACTCTTCGTTAAGACGTTTTGTCCCCTTTTCGTTGTTCCAACTTTTCCGAATTACTTTGTACACGGTATACACGGAGAGAATTCTCTCTTAAAATTAACCCTGAAAATAGTGTAATCGCGGGACAACGTGGTATTTTCAACAACTTTATGAGGGTTTTCTGAAATTTTACCATGCATTTATTAGTACAATGTACGTATACTAAGTGCAGTTACTAATAAAATGTATGGTAAAGTTTAAAAAGAAACTCTCACAAAATTCCTCGAAATTCCTTCGAAGAATTTTCTGAGAGTTTTCAAAAATTTTACTACATATTGTTAGTACAATAAATGTATTGGATAAATATACGTGCACAGTCGTGTAATAAATCATTTTACATCAGAGAATTGTAAAGTGAGAATTTTGATTTATTACACGAGCTGTACAGCAAGAGAAAAAAAAAGTCGCTTCCCTTTAGAAACAAAGGGTGTTAAAGCGTCGAGCAGGCAGGCGCATTTACGTCGTGATGTATGTCGTCGTGAAGATTATTTCGACACGGCTGGCTCGCTCGAATGATTGCGCCAGGCCGTAGTTAGGCCGCCGCGGCGAGCGAAGTGCTCCAGTTTTAAAGGGTTAACCGCCGACTCGCGAGGGGTTGGCCGCTGCACGTCCGTGCCTCGCGATTCCTCTCTGTCGCTGTGCGAGCCGCGCCGGCGGAAAATTCGAGTTTCGCTCGACTGACTTTCGATTCTCACAGCTCGGATTCTCATAGACCGGGGCGAGCGATCTTCTTAACCGTCGGCTTAATGACCGCTTTCGAGAAACAGCGCTAAAGCTCGTGTGTACATGCGTGCGTGCACGCGACCTAACAAGCCTGGGACGACCGAAACGTCTCGCGAAGATCGGTACGCGTACCGTGCATGACGACGCGAACGATTTTCCACGGTGCGCCACCTTTCCAGACCGCTGGCGGATAAGTATCGTAAGATGGGGTAAGATTGCACCAGCGGGGAATAATTTCACATTCCGCGAGAAGATTTTAGGACCGTTTAGCGCACGAGAAAGTAAACCGCGGGCTCCAGTTTCACGCAACGCGAGTAACGCGAGCAATTGATTTTCTTTCTCCAGACATTCGGATGATCGTGTGGCCTTTCTTTACTCTGTAGGTTTTAACATTCAGACTCTTTATTTTTATTTGTGGACAGAATGGTTGCGACAATTTTTTTTTCTAATGAATTTAGAAACGTGCATTTAGATTCAGGGTCCAAAATCTTCTTCTCCGAGTGCCTAAAACTTCGCCGATTATTAAGATTAATCAATCGCTGAAATTACTTCTTCATTGCGACTTATGATCATTTCGATAGAAAAAATTTCTCTGGGGAAAGTTTTACTCGAGAAAAGATCGAAAACGTAAACGCTCAAAATGGTTTCGGAGTGGCCATCGAGTAAAATGTTCCTCGGAGAAGATTTTGGCACGTAACTGAATCTAAATGCACGTTCCTAAACTCACTTAAAAAAAAGTGTCGCGTCCATTCTGTCCATCACTGTACACGTTTGTCTCGAACGAAACGGAAGTGTCCGGAGCGGAGTAACTTTAATTAAACTAGACTGACATCACTAGTTTGTCGTCTCTCTTCATTGGCGTTGTCGAAAATTCACGCGATATGTGAAAAGAAAAAACAATCGCTCTTGAAGCTGTAAGCTTTCAATTTTACTCGCTTACCCGCTTGAAAAATTCGTCTCCTTGAAAAACGTGCGAACTTGAGCCGCCGCAGTTTACCGGATTCCAAGGTGAGAGTCCAGGATAAACGAAACTGTTCGGCAAAGCGGAGGCGAGTTCGCCGCGCGATTAAGCCGGGACGGGGCGGGCTTTTAAACGCGGGGCTCGCCGCGACGGGTGCAACGCAATTACGCGCGTGGTGCAGCGAGATTCACGAGCAGGCCTGCAGTTTTCCTCGCGCCTTCGCCCGCAGGTACGACGGTGACCGCGGAGGCAGAAGCGCGGAGCGCAGGCACTGCCGCCGCCGGAATAAAAATGTTTCCTGCCTGTCGGTGGGTAACGGAATTGAAAGACGATGGTGGCGATGCGACGTAGCGGGGAATCGTAGCCGGAGAACCCCTCGCGGGCATCTCGTGCTCGGTTCATTTCACTTCCCAACGACGTAATTCCACGGACGGAGAGCGGCGAGACGGCGCTCGTTCCCGCGCTCCGCGGCGAGGCCGGCAAAAGTAAAGCGATTGCGGCCGCGAAGCGCGCCCCCGCGTGAGATTTGACGTGTGATTTGATAATTGTTCGGCGAATAATGGACGCGAGGGCGGAGCTCGAAACACGCGCGCGAAAAGTACGGTTTCATCGGGACGAAACGGTACTTTGAGAGTTTCTCGTTAGAGATGCTTATCGACATTCGATGTTATCGATTATTCCATGTTCTTTTCACAAACTCGATATGAAAAATATCGAAGTAGAAAAAAACCACGGACGAAATGTCGAATGAATGCTTTCGAGCGACTTAAGTAAAAGTGGATATTTTTGAGAACCGATCGGTAAGTTTAATTATGCAGAGAAACTTGCATATTTGTATACACACAAGGAAATCGTCCAATCGTGAAGCGGTCAGAGATGTGCTGTGTTCGACGTCCCTGTTTATCATTGCGACCTATAAACGTGCCACTCGTCTGCACCTATCTACACTAAAAAAGAACGACGCGGCATTGGTACTTCGAAAACGATTAAACCTATTGGTTAATTTGCTAGAACTTTCTACTTGATGTGCATGTCAAATGATCTTCCCTATACTTTTCATTATAAAACCGGCAAAGGGACCATAACGAAGGTTTCTTTACAGTTTTTATAAAAAAACTGTTGCCTGTCAGATATTTCATTCGGTACATCGACTCTTCAAATGGGCATACTAGTTATACTATGGTTTAAATCTCTAATGTAAATGGGCGCTAAAGGGATCATCGCGCGGTAATTGGCGCGAAACAGTATCCCCAGTATCGAAACTCGGACTCGCCGACACGCCGTATCGGTCTCGATCCGTCGGCGATGAATCTCCGCTTCGACGAACGAGGTTCATTTGCGCGTGACTTGCGCCTTCGCGTGCGTGTGTCCGCGGGCCGTGCACTTGTACCGCGATACCTCGTACGGCATTAGCGTATTTCACTTTATTCTTTTTACTGTCGGACGCAACAACAACGCGAAGCCAAATCATTAGCGCGATTGCTCTCTGTGCGGGATACAGTCTTCTGGAAATCTATAAATGTTTCCGTTTTGCGTTTTTGAGACCGGAGGGGAATCGCCGCGTTCATCTCGCGATGCCGTATTGCACACGAGGCGAACCGCACGTCTCGCGGTGAATGATTGATGCGTACAGATCGCGTCAGGTTCACCCGCGGAACAAATACGTTGCAATCTGTAAACGTTCGCAAACATCCGCTCCGCAGAGTCTAAGGTTTTGTTTCTCCAACACGCCGCACATGTTACACCGTTGAACCGTTGGCGGGAGTTCACGGCGGTAATTCTAACTGCACTCGATAGCGAGCGGGATATTATTCGCGGAATTTAGCGTATTAATCGAGACCGCGATTAGAAGGATTCCGCAAAACTCCCGGAGCATCTTAATTGTGTTTATCGGGAGCGCCACGGGGCGATTTACGCCTCGCTGCTCGCATATTCGCATAAAACGAATCGCGCTCCCCTAACGTATCATTCGACATCGTTATATTTCGGTACCGTTATATTTACATGGAAAATATATGGTTTCCCGAAAGTTATGTGCATATACTTATTATGTTTTTTTTTAATTTAATCGTTTTGATTCTATTGAGATACCCAACTCGTACTTTTCCGTGCCCGTAATTTGTAATGTACAGGATGTTATGTAATACCCGTCTCACCTCTTATTTATAGGACAGAGCGGACAGAGCGGACTAGACCGAGTCGAAAAGTCCTCTACCATTTTGCAATTTTCGCAATAGTTAACGGGTTATTAATTATTGAAAATCGTTGTCTTAGCCCGGCGCAACCGCCCAATTCAAGCGCGCTGCGAGATGCGGCCGTCCCGCGATTGGCGTTGCTAGGCGCGCAAGGATTTGTTTATGACACACGGTGTCCTACCGCGGGCTCGAATCGGGCGGTAGGCCGGGCTAAGACAGCGATTTTCAATAATTAATAGCTCGTTAACTATCGCGAAAATTGCAAAACGGTAGAGGACTTTTCGGCTCAGCCTAATCCGCTCTATCCGTACATAAGAGGTTAGGCGGGTATTACATAACACCCTGTATATGTATATGATACCGCAACAAACGGGGCGCGCGTCGCTTTTGATTATATTATACATTCAGGAAACGGCTCGGAGATTCCGGGTGTCAGTCAGCCGGTTAGAAAAAGAGACACGGTGGCTCCGAAAGTGGAAGCGAAACGGCCGTGTCATTCATCAGGGCGTCTCGCTCCGCGCGCGTTCTGAAAAACCAGACGGCAGCTTAATTGCCGCACATCGGCGTGTCGTTCGAGGCGATCGCCGGTCCACCGGTACCTTGCGGTAACGCGTATACGGCAATCTGCGGTGAGCGCGGGTGGCGAACCGCGCCGCCCACACACGCGGCACCGGGATCGCGGACGCGATACGCGCTCGCGTATCGCCTATCGTGGCATTCCGCATTCGCGGATCCCGCAGCCGCGCACCCAGCGCCACGTGATTAACGGCTAATTATAAAAATATCATCAACATCGTGTAGCGCGGCCCGCGATCCGCGCTGTGGTCGAGTTCATCCCACGCCTAACACCTTCCGTTCCATTTATACGGCGCGTCGGCGGCGGCGGCGGCGGCGGCGGCGGTGAACGAGGCGAGTAATAATTACATCATGCGCTCGTGAATGCCCCCCTCCGCGGGACGTTGGCGAAATTATCGACCGCTGCCAATACGCTCGGCGGCGATAATTAATACCGATGCACCCGAGCCGGGGCACGGACACGGGACGGGTCGAGCGGGCGCGATTCCTCGATCTCTCGACGAGCACGTGGACGACGTGGGAACGCGCGCGGACGGGCGATGAGATTATTAATTGTCTCTGTAACGCAAACATCGCGAACGAGAAACCGCGCGGTATCGATCCTCCGATGGGCGCCAGGGAGAACGAGTCGCCGCGTTCGCGGCCCTCGCTTAGATCGTACACGGAAGAGAAATGCTGTTTGCTTGGATTGAACGTGGACGTCACGGGCTGCCACCAACATAAATGAATTTGCTCCCATTGTATTTGCTATGGATTTTAATTTTAAGCATTGAACTGAATGTCCAAACTGTTCAGACAAATATCTGAAGCCCGCATCAGACTACGGATTGGGATTGAGATTTGACCAATCAGAGTAAAATTTGCTGAACTTGAGATTAGTAAACTTCACTCTGATTGGTCAAGTCTCAATCTAATCTGATCTGGGCTTGATGCCTTTCATTCATCAGTACCGATGTTGTTTCAACCATTTTACCAACTACACTGATATTGTTGGTACGACTTTTTTTTCGTGTAGAATTGCGCTGAGTAAAATAGCACTTCTGTATCAATTGGAATTTTCGCGCGCAGTTAAAGAGAAATGCTGTTTGCTTGGATTGAACGTGGATGTCACGAGCTGCCACCAACATAAATGAATTTGCTCCCATTGTATTTGCTATGGATTTTAATTTTAAGCATTGAACTGAATGTCCAAACTATTCAGACAAATATCTGAAGCCCGCATCAGACTACGGATTGGGATTGAGATTTGACCAATCAGAGTAAAATTTGCTGAACTTGAGATTAGTAAACTTCACTCTGATTGGCCAAATCTCAATCTAATCTGATCTGGGCTTGATGCCTTTCATTTATCAGTACCGATGTTGTTTCAACCATTTTACCAACTACACTGATATTGTTGGCACGACTTTTTTTTCGTGTAGAATTGCGCCGAGTAAAATAGCACTTCTGTATCAATTGGAATTTTCGCGCGCAGTTAGTTTCAAGTGCGACGAGTGCTCGGTGTGCACACGCGCGCGAGAAGTGAGTCACATGCCGATCTACATCTGTCCGTTTGACGACGCGAATTCATCATTGCGCGCGTTGCGCAGATGAGCTCTCCTCGTCATCAAATACCCCATTTAGGCTTTTGCATTCGAGACGCGAGTTTATGTCGCCCCGGGTAATTCAGTCGAGAGCTCCTGAACGGGCGTTTCAACATTTAAAGCAGCTGCTCGGGGATGTCTCGTAAATTACTGCGACGAGACGGCACTCGATGAAGTATGCAACCGGATAATTTCCTCGATCACCGAAGGACGCCGAGGACGAAAAAGCGAGTATAAGCGCGAGTTCCGCGGTCGCGATCGTCGCCCAACGATAATAATCGATTCCCTCTTAGCGGCAACGATAAATTAATTATTATAATTATGTTTATGCCATTATCCCATTATCCGTCGTTGACAACCGATGTAATCGCGATGGCTCGAATTCCGTTGCGTGTAGGATGAGATGAATTTTCCCCTTTAATACCTCCGCGAGGTATTTATAATCATCTTACGTGCGCAACCTTCTCTCTAGGACTGCTATCAAGGCATCATCCTTGTCATCGTCTAACATATTGCAGAAGAAGACGAATCGGCGACGCAAACCGTTACGCGGTGATAATTATCGCGTTTAATCGCTCCGGCGATGCAGAGACGGCTACATTTCCATTTCTTCTTAATTCACTGCTTTGCCTTAATGCGAAAATAATGGGATTACATTGCGATCGGCGTTAAATAAGCTTCACGGGTACGTCGCGCTGGCAGCGCGCGGCAAAAACTGTTTTATGATAAACTGGATACCTAATTAGATGTCGCGATCAAGCCTGTTGTGTGTTTACTTCGTGTAATAAATCTAAATTTACTTAATAACAAGATTAAAGGCTTATTGTCGCCAGTAAATAATTAACCAACGTAGGAAGTTAATAATCGACATGACTGGCACATTCTAATTATTACGAAACATATTATCTCAGCCAGGGTTCGAACCTGGACCTCCCTACAATCTAGGCGGGCGTCTCACCCATTCGACCGCTTGGGCATGTGGTAATATTTGTCACAATAAACCTTATATAGTCGTCGAATTGGTGAGACTCCCGCCTAGAGTGTAGGGAGGTTTAAATCCTGGCTGAGGTAATATTTTTCGCAATAAATTCCTTTAATTAGAATTTGCCAGTTGTGTCAATTGTTAATTTCCTACGTTACTGAATAACGTGTTAACTTCACAATTAGTCAATAATAAGATTAACAACGAGATTAAAAATCCCTTTAATTAGAATTTGCCAGTTGTGTCGATTATTCATTTCCTACGTCACTTAATAACGTGTCAAGTTTACAATTAGCCAATAATAAGATTAAGAACGAGATTAAAAGGACATGTGAGGCAACGAGTGGGTGGTGATCCTATTATTTTCTCGTTTACGAACGTGGCCCCAAGTTTCACCAAAGTATTGTATATGCGTCGCGACTTGCTATATTATTTAATCCCCTGTGCGCGGCGCGCTCCGATCTGACGCGAGTAATTTCCCTCGGCGACTCCACTGTCTGGCATGCTGGAAGCATTTCACTGTTGTTTTTTTTTTTCAAACGACTGCTTAACCGTCCGAGATGAAACGGCGACTGTCCGCTCGACCGTCTCGTAACCCAGGTAATGTGCGCTTAAAATTTCCAACGATAACGTCTCGGAAAACCACGGTCAGCCGATTCCCGCGACCCTGGGAAAATCGCGAGGGGGAGAACGATCGAGCAGTACTGATAACGGCTGTTCAACTACTGGCAGTAATTATTATTGTAGCAACATGATGAAAGTACAGATAATTTCTGCTGTCTTTAAAATAGTAGAGCGATACAGTCTGCAGCCGCAGCGAGGTCTAAGTACGAAAGATTCAGCGACATGACGTGTACCGCCTGCGAACTCTCATTGCTCAGTATGCACCGAGCGTCCCGCTTAACTCTTTAATCTCCGAGATGGAAACATCCCGAGATTAAAGCGCGATCAGATAAACAGCGCGGTCGGAGATTACGGCGAAGATTAGATTTGTTTAGATAAAATTTATTCCATATTCTACATCTCGCGCATCCTCGCTTTGGCAACTGTTTTGACAGTGCGACTGGAAGGAGAAAAATTGCCCGTTGACCATGTAAACGCAGGATTAATATATACTTCGGCACCGCTTCCAATCGAAGGGGGGGAATTTCTTTGCGAAAAGGCTAAATTGCACGAGTGGGACTTTAGACACGAGCGAGTCAGGTAACGAAAGAAAAGCAATGTATACTTAATATTGACCTGATTAGACGCCCCGGAGGAAGGGAAAATGAAGATGGGTACGAGCGGTTACTCCGGCACGGGGTCACCGAGCGCGTGCGAATAGCGCGAAGGCTCACGGCGATTAGACCGAAAAGGTCTATAAATGGCGAGTAAGTGCGGAGGCAAGAAACTCATTTGGAGTTCATGCAGAAGTGGCAAGGGAACGAGGGCGCGTTGGATGCAACGGCGGCGGCGACAGAGATGAGTCACATCCTAGATGGAGCCGCGATGGGGGAAGGGAAAGGAACAAGACCGCGGCCGTTGCGGGTCATCTTCGTGGTGCTCTTGCTCTGCCGGCTACGTGTATAATACGTTACGATCCGCGTCACTTCAGTTTCTACGGGCGCGACGTGTACACACGTGCGCGTATACGTGTGTATATATAATATATATATCATTAAATTCGAGATTTATTCCTCTCTTTCCCGCCCAGTCGCATTCCTTGTGATATCCTTTACGACCGTCTTATCCGTTCGACGTTTCGCGGAGGCGCTTCTACTATCTTAAGCGCTTTCCTCCGTATAACGGCCTCCCCGTGGCCGTCCTTGATCGCCACGCCGCGGCGTAAGAGAGTTACGCTCAAAACCGTAAACTGTCGAGTCATTTCGCGAGCGGCGGCTCTGACGCAACGCTGCTCCGAATTTAAAATGAGGAGAGACGTTTATGCATTTATGCATCTTCGACAGACAAGGCAACGCGATCTCGGAAATCTCGTTGCTCCGCGACGCGTCTTAACCCTTTGAAGCGTGGTGGTGATCCACGTTACCGCCTCAACTTCTTTACTTCTTGGCCACTTAATTTCTAGTTAACGCATTTAGGTCGGGTTTTTTTTTGTATTTTTTTTTATATCTTAGCAATGAAAGAACATAAAAAAAAGGTTGAGTAGTCTTTGATATTTATTGTAAAAGTTTTATAAATAAACAAGCATGAAAAAAACAGCAGTTTTTTTCGAAAAATTTCATTACCGACCAAGTTTTTTTAAGATTATTTCTCGAAAACTGTTCAAACCATGGTTCGGTAGAAAAATGTATGCTTCAAAGGGTTAATCCTCGAGCCAACTGTCCGCAGCATGTTAATAACGAGTTGTGTATCGTTGTTGCAGATACATCTGCGTCTGGATGCTGACGGTGGTCACGCTGAGGTGTCAGGTGAATATACTTTGCTCGCGACACCGCAACGATAGCTCGCAGAGAGCGCGCGATTTCACAGGGGACGTGTTTCTTTTCGCAGGCGACCAGCCACGAGAACGCGGAGGCCGAGGGAAATTCCGAGGATTCTGTTATCGACGACACCACCGAGGATTATTGGGCGGGCAGCGGATCGGGGCCCGACGAGGACGAGTCCTCCTCTCACAACGAAACCAGAGAAGCGTTAACTCACGAGGCCAGCGACCACGATGCTGTAAGTCACGCATCGCCAATTTGTTTCGCGCTGCGCACTTACTTATTGAAATTCACGATAGATATTGCACAAGAAGTTTCTCCCCCCCCCCCGATCTGTTATTTCTTTGTTCCGTTATCTTTGCGGAAACTTTTATTTATTTTTTTCCGTATCGCATCGATTGACGAAAACGGCATCATGCGCGCGAGCGAAACCGATAAAGGAAATTGACGCAATCGGCTTTAATTTGTACAAATCAACGATATTACTTGTGTTTAACGATCAGTGTTATGAGATTCCACTGCAGGACTTCGAGAAAAAATATTAACGATATTAATTTGTCCGTAAAAAAAAATGTGTAATAGCTTCAGATTTTTGTTATTGTATCGCAGTTATCGGGGCAGAAAGTTGTAGCGGGCAATAAAATCCTTCATCGGGCGCCCTACGGATCTCCGACAATAAATATCGCGGTGTGTGATAATAAAAAGGAAAGTGAGAGAAGTAAGAAGAGAGGCACACGCTCATCTGCCGTACGATCGCGTCCATCCAGTTAGGTTTAATTGGCAAACGGTTTCCTCGAAAGTGGATTAAAAAGAAGAAGAGTCTACGGGGAGCGCGCGCGGAGTGGGGAAAAAAGGAAGCGAAAGAATGGTAGCTCGCCCATCTGCTCAGTTTTGCGTGATTTCTCGTTAACGAATGCTCGGCGCGCAAGGCCGCGCGGCGGAGAACCTAGATGCAGGTGTTCTGCATCCGCTATGATATTCAAGAGAGTAAAAAAGGGAAGCGCTGACAGTTAACCGCAGCAAAGACGACGCGCCTCGATCGCCGGCGTGTCCTCGATCGAGGCGTAAAAATCCTGCTGAAGATCCACGGCCGGACGGCGCGCGGCCGATCGTCTCGCTTCCCTCGTGTGTGACTCTCGTCTTCGCTGCGATCGGTATCAGTAAAATCGCGGCGGATCGGTTTGCAAGAAAAATCAATTATTGCACGGGCGTTTACTCCATCCCCATAATCTTCCTCCTTTCCGCGGCACGTAGAAAATACCGATGGCCCTTTCTAAACGAAGGGCAGAAGGTTGCCCGGTGCATCAGCATCGCGGGAGGCACCTGGGGGGGGGGGAGGGGGGAGAAGCGGAATAAAAGGCCATTCCTTTGATTAATCGCTCTTTATCGATGATCTTCGGATTGCCTTTAAACTAGTTTTCGAGCGGAATCGATTTCGATCGCGAAAAAATGTGAACCAGTTTCCAGTAGAATAGAGAGAAAGGGTATCGCGGCCACGTCCGTGCGCGACCTTCGTTATATCGCAAATTGCGAGCGGATAGATCGCTTCTTGCGCCGCGTGATTCTCTCTCCGCGGGGAAAGGCCCCCATTACACCGGAGAAGAGCGCCAGAAGCGGTTTATTTAGCCTACGAGCGTTCCGTTGCGAAACGGGAGACAAGATCAATTTCATCTGCGCTGCGTACTGCCGTGTTTCCGTCCGTTCCGATTGGAGAGGCGAAGACTAATCGCACGGAAGTGCGGCGTGCAGCTTAAAGCTGTCCCGACAATTTTAAATCACCCCTGAAGAGAGAAAGCCTGTATCTACGAAAATAAAAAATCAATGTAATAGTATTACTTAAAAAAAAATATAATGGAAATCTATAACATCCGCAGAGCGCGAAGCTGATGTAAAAGAAATTAATCTTCGCGCGACACCCTTTTGTGCAACTGTGATGAAATTTTCGCATTAACTTCACGCTTCGTACGGCATTCGATCCGAGCAACGCTTCAATAATCAACTGAATCTTGGGAGAGGATTCTAAAAGAGATTGGTACAATTTATCTAAGTCATCTGAACGATCTTACTTCGACTAATGACTTTCGACACTCTAACCGCGCTACCGTTAATCACTGCATGAATGCGCATGTCTCGGCGCGACTTGATCAAATAAAGTCCTCGGAAGAAATTAACGTTCACCCGAGAAAAAAATGCGGCCCCGTCCGACGACGTCATCTCTCGGTGCGAGGCAAAACGAGAAAGCCTAAACGGTTACTCGATACTTCTTCTTTCGAGAAACGTCAACTTACATCGCGGATGCCGGCGGCCATTGGAGGAAAATGTTGTTATTATGCGCAAGATACAAGATTCAATGCCGAGTCGCGCACATGCGCCGGATGCGCACGAAATGTTGGATGCGTACAAATGTTACCTCGAATTGCTTCCAGCGAATGCTAATTTTCCAGCCAGTTATCGGAAATAGATTTGTGTTAAATTGAAACTAATAAGTTCCTGGAAGAGGTGGCCACAAAACGGAAGACGTTGTCGTGCGAAGAGCCCCGACGAGATCGAATCGGCGGCGCGTCCGACGCGAAGGAGCATTTCGTGTTATTGCATTTCCTACCCGGCCCGGTACAGTTAATACCGAAGCAGCCGTAGTTAAGCATAGCAGAAGTCGAAGGTAATCGGCACTTATCGTCCGTAATGCATTCCGATGAGATACCGCGGGAGATTCAAAGACCGCCGGTCATTTTCCGCGGAACGTAGATCAGACACCAAGCGCTCGGGCCCCGGCTTCTTGCTAGAGTCTAGAGGAACGATCTTCTAACTACTCTACTGGCCCATAAACGCCGTACGCCACTTCGCTCGTCGGGGCCCGCTCCGTTTCCCGGCAGCGCCGTACTCGAGTTCCTGAAATTCCTCAAAAGTGGAATCCGTGAAGAGAAGCAATTTCCCCGCCGGTGTGCGCGCCCGCGCGGTTTGCGGGATGGCGACCTATGTCGCGTCGCAGACATCGAGACCGCAGGCGGAACGTCGTCGTCGAGAACAGCGCGAGCGACGACGACGACGACAGAAGGAATGGGGTGAAGGAGGAGACGGAGAATCGGAAAGGACGAGGAGGAGGCGGCGGCCGGAACGGAACGGCGGTTTTTTTTCGTCACGGCATATGGAGGTTGTTCGCAACCTTTTTTCCCCCCTGATCGCTTCGTGTTCGCCACTAACCACGTGCCCGTCCTCCCCCTATCTCCCTCTCGCCGCGGCCGATCCGCCCGAGTAGGTACCGATCCGCCGTGCTCGCGTCGTGATCGCTGACAAGCGACTCAAAGTACAATATCCACCCCTCGCCCGCCCCCGCCGTCGTCATCTCATCCGCTCTTCTTGCGCCTCTTCTTGCGCGCGGCACCCGTACGCGGATGGAAGACCTCTCGGGTACCCACGCTCGACGGGGGAATGAGCTCGTAAAGCGTTAGTCACGCGTTACTCGTGCTGCCCGTTTTTCAGACTTCCTCGTCGAACTCTCTCCGCCGGCCCTTTTCGCCTCCCTGGACTCTCCGCCGACGTCGTGCCCTCCTTCTTCCGCGTATCTCTCCTCTTCGCCGTGGTCTCGACCCCCGGGCGCTTTTTCTCGCCCTTTCTCACCGCTCGCGCTCGAGCGGTAGCGATCCGTACAGGCCGGGGGTTAAACCGGATCGTTAACGTAGGAGAGGTCAGGGCTCCCGCTCGACAGGATAGTTTTGCATGGTCGGATCGCGCGAGGCTGTGTACGCGAGAATATTTCGCTGGAATCCCGCTTTCAACCGCAACACACACGGGCTAACGGCTTTGAACCTGCAAATCACTACCTGCGACTCGTTAGCGGATTCCTTTTCCGAGCTCCCGTATGAATATCATTAGTAGCAGCTGGAATTTGGCACGGGTGGCTGCTTATTAGGAGGAGGATTATTAGCGTCAACGATCAAATCTGAACACACACACACACGCGCGCGCGCGCACGGCTCGCTTGAACCGTTTTTCTGATAATAATGTAACTACGGGAAATATGTGGTAATACTCGTACACAAGGGTTGAGTATCGGCTATCGGCCATTTTTGCGAGACTGTAATTCTGTGTAACAGTAATTGGACGAACAAATTGCGCGTCCGCTGATTCAATTCAACTTGGAGAAAATAATTTTTTAATATATAATAATTTTCTGTAAAATTGTAATTAAACATTAAATTGTAAATAGCATAGGGGATCTATTAAGGGGATGCTGGAGTGATTCTGCACCTTTTGCACCTTTTGCACTTAAAACTGCCTGTTTCGTGGAAACATTTGTGTAATATACAAATTAAATGGCTCACGTGTACAGATCGAAGGCAGCTCGCTATTCCGGCTAAATTAAAGAACAATATGGCATCACTGAAACTAAGTTTGTAAGTCTAATAAAAATTAATAGTGAGCAACACACATACCACATGTACTGTATGCGTGTGTTGCTCACTATTATTTCTTATTAGACTTACAAACTTAGTTTCGGTGATGCCATATTGTTCTTTCATTTGGCCGGAATAGCGAGCTGCTCTCGATCTGTACACGTAAGTCATTTAATTTGTATATTACACAAGTGTTTCCGCGAACTGATAGTTTCTAGGTTAGAAAGGTGCAAAAGTGCAGAATCACTCCAGCATCCCCTTAACTGTCCGTGAAGTGTATACATCAGTTACTCGAGTAGCTGAAGATTTAATTGTCAGAGAGCTAACGAGTTGCAATACGACGACCAGCTATATCGTATTAACGAAAACTGTTTCTGGCTTCTCTGAAAGGTCGTGTACGTTGGCGACGGCGCCGCTTACGTGCCAGTGCCGTCGTTGAAGAATCGGCCGTTGAATCCGAATCTTCAGGCTCTGCAGACTCTCCAGGGCTTGCAGGGCCTCGCTGGGAACGGAGGTACAGGCGTGGTCGGCGACGACGATTGGAGGAGACATCCGGAAACCTGGGACCGCGAGCACCGAAGGTACCGGCCCAACACGACGAGAGTGCAACGTGAGTACGGTGGCAGCGGCTCCTTTTATCTTTTCGTTGAATTCAATTATTATCGCGCAGACGGACTCGATGATAATATTAAAATAAACGGCCCGCCGTAAGTGCGGTAATTAGTGGCCCCCCGACAGACTGAGCTTTTACGACGAGGTAAATTAAATATTAATCAAGTGAGTACACTATATAAGGCAATTACTCTTCGAGTCCGCACAATCTCCCGGGCTAATAGAAATTTCCTGGTTTGTAAGTAGTTGTAATGGCGGTTTGCATCAAGACGCTAATTCAGCGGAAATACGTTGCGAAAGGGTATTGATTATGATCGCTCGAGAGCCAACAGGAATCTCTATTTAGTCGATAATGGATTATCGGCTCAATTTAACTCGCGATTACATTATTGCGCTGGCGCAGGTAAGGGGGGCGCGGGGGAATGTATTTAGAGCAAGAGGACGTTGAAACGATGGGACGGGGATCCGCTATTTCCCGTCCGAATAGAAGCGCCGACAAAAAGCGTCTACGGTATCGGTCTGGTGGGTCAGTGTGCCTCGGAGGAAAGACCGCGGTGTCGTCGTCGCTTTAGCATGTCGATCCGTTATTTTTCTCTCCATTGTCCGGCGGGGGGAAGGGGGGGAGGGACAGACCGGGGCCCGCGGACGGCGCGCGTTATAGGACAAAGTACTTCCCTCCGGTGTCTCGGTCGATCGACCTGGAAGAATCGCTAGTCGTGGACCGCGCTGGTATATATCCGTCCATCTCGGTCCCCCGGCCTAGCGCACGCCCGGGAATTCAGAGTGCGATGGCGAATGGCTACCGTTAGAGAGGAGGCAATTAAAACGGTGTCGGAAAGTCGTACGACGCTCCTGACATGGAGGGTACAGTGGCAGAGATACACCACCTTGCTTGCGGCGGCGTTGCGCTCCTCCGCGACGGGCATCTGCAATCGTCATCGTCGTCATCGGCTCTCGAGGACCGTCATCATCATCCCGCGCGATCATCATTATCCGGCATCTGGATCGCCGATTGCCTCGTGAAACTCGAGCACACGACCCGCGCGCAGATATCCCCGACGCGTGCACGGCGTCGGTAATCGGCGACAGCTCGTTTCTGGCATCGCTTTTTCCGCGAGAAAATTGCGACGCCGCGTCGCAATGAAAATGATGTTCACGAGCGGCCGTTACGTTATTTTTTTCCCCCCCTCTCGTGCCGGCGCGTACGATGACGTGAAGTTATGTCGTCGAGTCCGCGGGAATTCGCCGAATGATTTAATGCTTATCTCGAATACATACGCGCTCGTGACACCATCAGCGAGGTCCTTCGGGCCATGCAGTTATTATTACATCGCGATCTCCTTTCGCACTGTTTCTCTTTCACAGCGATCGGTCTCCCGTCTAATTCGCATCGCGATCTCTGAATGGCGTCTGCTGGAAATGCAGCAAATTTACGCGATTCGCAACTTTGTGATTCAGCGACGCGGGGTCACTGCCTCCGAATTGACTTCGCAATGATTTTTCCATCCTGTCCGGACGAAGTGCCTCGACGAGGGCGAAGGCTTAATCAATGACTCATTAAAATTCTAATCGGCCGATGCTTCAGTTTTAATCTCTCGCGTAGCGGGCGCGCGGCAGTAATTAATGCCAGTAGAACAAAACATTAATAGCGCCGACGCGGTGTCCCGTTACGAAAGAATAATAGACAATGTCCTGTGAAAATAAAATTAATTTCCTACGCGTGCGTATAATTTCCTACGGCGCGTATGTGTTACGCTCATCCGCCGCGATGCGATTTTTTTCTGGAGCCCCCGAGTTTATTGTGAATGCCTGGGCGCTCACTGTTCGTACATATGGCGAGTAATCAACATAGCACAGGCATCGCTGCCTGATACTCCTGGAGAAAATTACAGCGTGTTTCGTCGTAATGTAAATAAATAACATTTACGGGACGGAGTCGCGTACAGCCTATCGCAAGGCCTCCCTCCGCGAGCCCTTTTAATTGCATTTTGCGGAAAATTACGACTGGAAACCGCGCGTTGTAAGAAAAATGCTTTAACGACACGTCGTTCCCCCCCCCCTCCCCCTCCTCCTCCTCCTCCTCCTCTCGCCCTTGCCCTTCTACCGCCCCTTCGACCAGAACGAAGCGTCTATTACACCACTTTTTGCATTTTTGCCGTCTGCAATTAATCGTTTCATGTTTCTTAACTAAACGATTATGCGGCAATTTGCTTCACCGATACCTATTATTCACGTGGGACGAAGATACGATCATCTATTATTCATGAACTTTGTAGAGAATCAATATTGGAATCGTAAAATTATCATTCAAAAATATTATTACGTAAGCTTATGTAGGGCGTTGCCGGGGTCTTCTCTCTCTCGTTACGAGGCAACGATTTCTCCCGTAATCTGGGTGTCGAAAAGGATCGAATTGTAGCGATCTGATAAATCATACGACGCGCATATCCAGGAAACGCGCTTTATTGAAAAAAAAAAGAATCGATACGATCAACCAGATGACATTTTTGAGAAGATCGAAGTACCGGAGCCCCGCGGGACGACGGGACGATCGATGATCGCGTTGCTACGGTAAATTTCCTAAAACATTCCTGCCACTGGCAATGACGAATGCCAAGCCCGGCCTACGAAGCTCCCTGGTTCAATGAAGTCGTAAAGTCGAGCCGCTCGTTCTCCGCGGGAACTTGAGGCCACCCGCGGTATCGTCAATTACGCGAAAGAGAGCCCATTAGGTTTAATGTATCCTCCCCGGCAACGCTCATACGTCCTCGGGGTTCCAGGTCCATTCCGCTACCTCTTTCCCTTTTACTTCTCCCACGCGGCGTTTTCTGCCGCGCAGCGCTGCTCCTCGGGGCGATTTTGCAGCCAATTTGAATTCGGACCGGCGAACAAAAAGCACCGAGCGTCAAAAAGTGGAATATAACGCGCGCGTGTTAAGAGTAGCAGCGGGGCCTCAAGGGAAAACTCGACGGTATCCTCCGCGTCTCGCCGCGACCGCTCTCGGCACGTCCGAGCAAATATCGGCGTTGCTCAACTCTTCCCATTGTCTGCCCACTGACAGAGTTTTGCCGGACGATGAACACAAAGCACGTATCCGCAATTCTAATAAGCGCGTGCGTATACGCGCGTATATACGTACGTGCGCCGCTCGAAAATGCGCTCGGCACACTCGCGACGGCGCGATGCGTAGGACGAGGGTGAAACGGAACGGTTGTATCATCGGCATGCGCCTCCGGTGTAACTATCTGCCCATCGCTATCTTTTTATTTTTCCACGAGCCTACGATAGCGCGCGTCAGATTTCTTCCTCGTCTCTTTTTCGTTTGCCCAATCGCATCGAGGCTGGGCCGGTTCAGTTTTACCCCGGTAGCACAGTGCATTGGCTAAACATTGGCCGAATATTGACTCAATGTTGCTTATATTAGAGACGCATTGGCCGATATTTGCCCAACGCAAAGCCAATTGGCTGTGGAATAAATGTAAATATTGTACGACAATAATTATATAATATTAGATTTATATTGGAAATGCACTGGCCAATATTTAACAATGTAATAAGAACGTGGTCTAATATTGCATCAATAGACATCTTGGCTAAATAAGAGAAGGCGCCCATCTCACAATATTGGAGCAATATTGGGAATACTAGATTTACATTATTTCCTAATATTACACCATTATATTGTGCTACTTTAGCACAGTGCATTGACCGATATTGTCCAACGGAAAGCCAATATTGGCTATGGAATAAGTGTAAATATTGTACGACAATATTTATATAATATTAGATTTATATTAGAAGTGCACTGGCTAATATTTGCCAATGTAACAAGAATATTGGTATAATATTGTATCAATAGACACATTGGCTAAATAAGAGAAGGCGTCCATCTCACAATATTGGAGCAATATTGGGAATACTAGATTTACATTATTTCCCAATATATGTACTGTGCTACTAGGGTAACTACTATGTTAACAAATTCCGGCTGCCGATCTCACAATTACTACGAAGATTTGATTTCTATGGACGTTTGCTTCAGAGAAAGAGACGCGTCGAAATTAATTTAAATGAATTAGTCTTACGATCTCACTTCGATAGCCAGCGACGATATTGTACCTTTACCTGCGAATTAAATATAACGCGACCGTCGAGCGTATTCGAGTGGCATGCGAGGATGCCGCGCGTCCTACGATGACGGTGTGCGTGGGACGAGCGTGGGTCACGAAACGAAAAGGTTGTATCATCGGCCGACACCTCGAGTGTAACTATCTTCATCCTCCATCAATCTCCATTCCGCTTTGCGGTTACGTTGCTACAGTGGAAACGGCTTCTTACCACGAAGAGCGCCTATACGGGACCCCCAACTTACTTTCACTCGTCATCGACGACCGGTTTTCCACTCGCTCCTATCCGCGAATCTGCGATTTTCCGCGCCCGGTTTCTACACGCGAGTGACGACAGGCTCTGCCGGCCGCGGACGTACGCCCACGCGATGACCGATCGACACGCTTCCATCTTCTGCGATTGATCCTCGTTTGAGTCCGACACGTTTCGGAGTGACAATTGACCGGGCCCGATATGGTAACGCCGTTTGCGCTCTCTCGAGAACCTCTCCTCGCCCGGGGAAGGAAATTTACATCTTGTAGGTAAAATTATTACCTTATACAATAAGTAAACTGCTTGGCTCTTAATTGTGTAAATTTTACAAGTTGCTGTAAATTTTCATCAAGCATAAACAAGCATTTGCACAACAAAAAGTAAACAATTTTGGTAAAAGTACACAAATTTATATATTTCCGTTATTAATAGTGAAATCGCTACACTTATTATGTATGTATGTAATTTTACAGACTTTTTTTACAGTGTACGATCGATCCTTGGCTACAAGTAATTTAATTTACTCGTGTCGTCAATCGTAATGCATAGCATGTTTAAATATATTGAAGTTCCACTTAAATATAGCTTAAATTATTTTATCTTATATAATTCATATCAACTGATCTCTTTCGCAAGGTCGCATCTCGATTTTACGCAATTTTCCGTTGTTGTGCTTAAACGCCGAAAAGCGTTTGCTTATCCCGGCCCAGAACGTGGGCTAATATTAACAATTAGCCCGTGTTCTTTTTCAGCGATAATAATTTATCATCCAAATGTCGATCTTTAGCAAATGCAGGCACAATGGTAGGCGCGACACGTTGGTTTCCTCCGCCAGTCCGCGTATCTGGCTACACGGTCCTCCATTTTTTCTTTCGACATCGGAGATTCCACCTAGACCTTCTCGATTTCGCAAACATAAGAAAATGTAAACGGAGATTATCGTTGCTGATGAATCTCAACATAATTATGCGTACAATGAAATATAAAACAGCGGAATGTAGATTTAATCGCGAGAAACGCGGATTGGAGAAAAAGTTTGCGCGCAAAAGAAATTTGTAGAATATTTTACACCGGGCACAGCGGTTGCACAATCGTTAATTAAACCTTATATTTTAGACATCGAGGCGGAGTGTCAAGATGACTACATGAAAATCAGGATCGGATTCAACGGATCCTTCACCGGCCTCTTGTATTCAGCAGGTAAAATTAATGACGCCGACTAAATGGCTTATTAATGCACAATTATTTTCACTATCGCGCCAGTTACCCGGAACCTTATTCTCGATTCGCCGATAAACACCGCCGTATTTTTGCGGTCTTTATCATGCGTCGTATATATCGCAATTAAATAATGCCGAGGCTCAGGCGTTTGAACGCCGTTTGTACTTGTATGAAATTTATATAAATATCCCGATGCATATTACGCAAATTGCGCGGCGTGGAAGAAGTCACGGTGCCGAGAGTTTTGCGCTACACTCTCCATTCTGGAGAGGCTCGACGTAATACTGCACCTAAAATATGTGGCTGCATAACTGGCCGCATCACTGGCATCCGCAATTACCTCGGCAGACAGTGAGACGAGTGTACGTCCGCGCTAACGAGGTAATGGCGGAAATTATCGTAAAGCGATCGGCGGCCGTCCACATCGGCCGCGCCAGAATTTTTCTTTCGCCGTCGTAAGTCCATCTGTCCGTTCTAGTAAGATACTTCCGTTATTTAAGAAGTGTACCGCGGCCGTGCCTTCTGGCGGTGGACGCGACGCGGCGGCAAAAAGTGCACCATCGCCAAGTGATTTCTTCGCAAATCAACTCGGCGAGGCGACCCCTTCGCGAACCTCGCATCTGTTCAGTGTCGATTCTGCTAATCCGCGACTCTCTCGTTGATCGTTAATGAGCGCCCGTTAATCAACATTTCCATAATGAGCGAGTCGCCTTTGTGCTAACGCGGACGTGGTAGCCTCGCGAAACATTAAAGCCTCCTCTGATTGAATCTAGCAGGATGGCTAAAAAGCCCGACCACTGTAATCCTCGGCTTGCCAGCACCGGCGTTAACGAGTGCACTTGGTGTTTCCTCCACTTACGCGCGATTTGCCTGCGATGAAAATGCACCCAGCGTCCGCCTATTCTTCGCGCGGTACGCGAACGCCGCGAGGAAGATTGCTTGATAGACGAGATATCGGCCCGATACCCGATGCCGATGCGGCCGCGTTCCAGACGAACGGGAATAATCGCTTTTAATTGCAGGCTACTCGTACGATCCCGATTGCATGTACGTTAATGGGACCGGCCGCGACTACTACGAGTTCTACATTCAGCTGAATCGGTGCGGCACCCTCGGCGAGAACACTCATCATCAGGACAGCAGGAAGAATCCGACGGTACGTAAAATAGACGAGCGCGAGCGCGTCGCGGAATGACGGGTCGTTACTTTAGCGTGAACCGCGCCGGTCGACAAGGAATAATAATGATTAACGACACGGGGAGGGGGGGGGGGAATGTGAGAGCACGGCGGTGGCGGCTTATTCTTAATCTCGATAATTAGAGAAGATTAGACGTCGCGCCGCAGACCGCGCGGGAACGTAGACACCGCTATTATGGTGGCTGCGGGGATCACGTGGGAAATGAGACCCGACGACATCGCTCGCAACTTGTCTGTCTTTTCAGAAAAATCTCATGTGGAACACGGTCACGGTGCAGTACAATCCGCTGATAGAGGAGGAATTCGACGAGCACTTCAAGGTGACCTGCGAGTACGGCTACGACTTTTGGAAGACGGTGACGTTTCCCTTTCTCGATGTCGAGTGAGTTGTCTTGTTGCTTTTTCAAATAAAGTGCCGGCCGTAACGAGACGGTACGTCGATACGTCGGCACGGGCTCCGGGTAGAAACAGTACGAAGGGTCATATCGATCAAAAGGCTCCAAGTGGCTTTCGTAATGCACGCGAGGAACACGACATGATCCGCCGTCTGAAACCTCCGATTACGCGGGCACGATGGAACGTTTCGCGCGAGGCGTTTACGTAATATCTACGATAATGTCTAACATCTGTGCTATCCTGCCGGCGCGAAGTAGGCCGTGCTGCTCGCGAGATAACGGACACGCATTCTTCCTGCGCCTCTTACGCACCCACCTTCTTCCAGGGTCGCGACGGGAAATCCCGTAGTCTTCACCCTGCAGCCTCCGGAGTGCTACATGGAAATCAGATACGGTTACGGGACCACTGGAACTAGAGTGGCTGGACCAGTTCGCGTCGGCGATCCCCTGACTCTCATTATCTACATGCGCAGCAAATACGGTAAGCCTTGTGCGCGCAGCTTAACCGCAGCTTCGCCACGTAAATCGCTGCGACGCATAATGGATTCGACCCCCGCTGGGTTCACTACGCTTGAAACGGACAGCGAATGAGGGACAATGGAAAATGTAAAAGATTGCCAGCGTTAAATAATTGATCAATGGCTCGTTGCCTCATTAACGTCTCATTATACAAACGAATCAATTAGATTGTACATACATGTGTGTCACTTTTGTCTCTTTACGGTACATTAATGTTGGCACTTTCTCAGAATCGTTTCGCAAAATTTCATCAAAGCACGTTTAATCGTAAAGGCAGCTGTTCCGTTTACATAAAACATAAACTGTAAATTATAACAGACTATCGATGTTGCAATTATGTTGCAGTCGTGTGTGTGTGTTCAGAGACAAATGACGACAAAAAGTCAATAATAGTGAAACGAAAAATAAGTATTGCTGCAAATCATTTCACAATTGTTGCCGTTCCCGCAAATCATTCACAGTACGCATTTTCGTGCATCTCCTTTCTTACCCGACGCCTAGCCTAATCATACGACGCACGATTCCGCCAAGCTATCATTCGACAGCGGTAACGGTATAAGATGAACAGCAGAAGACTTTGTCAGTCGGCTAGTCAGTCCAACCTCGGTAATTTGCGAAAGATGCGGAAATGCTGGCGAGGAGATATGAAAATGTGTGTGCTTCGACGTAACGACAGATGTCTGTACTTTAACGAGTCAGGCTTCTGTATTTACGTCTACATCACTTATGTCATGCGAATCTATGTCAGAAGGTAGAGGACGTCATATCTTATCCTCATGTTGCCGCCTTTGACTAATTGGTTTCGTTATTGTGACGACATTTCATGGAGGCTAATCATCGCTTCTTACCTAATTATAATAAATCTCTAAGAACGGTTCTCTGAGTCTTGTATATCCATCTTAAAGTAATCTCTCTTCGCTAAAATCTATTTCAATTTATGAATCACTAAATCTTGCATTATGCTTTCATAAATAATGGCACATCAGATTTGATGATTTTCAAATAAATGTGAATATCTTTTTGCAGACGGCTTTGACATCGTCGTAAATGACTGCTACGCTCATAATGGCGGGAACAAAAGGATTCAACTGATCGATCAATACGGGTGTCCGGTGGATGACAAACTTATCAGCCGGTTTCGTGGTTCCTGGTCGGAGAGTGGCCTGTTCGAGACGCAAGTTTTTGCTTATATGAAGACCTTCAGGTTCACGGGATCGCCGGCTCTGTATATCGAATGCGATGTTCGCATGTGCCACGGAAGATGTCCGGTAACCAGATGTTTCTTAGTACAATTAGTATCACTAATCGGTTTTACTCTAAGATTATTAATTAAGATTATCTATTTCACGCTTATTGAATTTGATCAAGTGCCATAAAATTAGCTACACTTAAAATATTTTAATTATTATTATTTTATTACACAAAAAGTTTAACAACTTTTATGCGTTGTATTTAATCCTTCGAGTTTATATTACACGTTTCGTAAGTTTCGCAATGAAACCGAAAACCAATATAAAAAAAGCGCGGATATTTTTGCGCAATGCCATTTGACACATTTCTGTTATCTGTGTCTGAAACTACGAGTTCCAGTTTCATAGAAAACTTCAGTTTGAACGGTTCACCTGTATTTCAGAGCCAACCTTGCCACTGGAGAAACGCGAAGAATGTGGTGAAGCGATCGGCACCGGAAATAGGTGGACTGTCGACGCCGGCAACTAGTTTGTCGGAGAACGTGAACCTCTTCCAGTCTCTTCGCGTTCTTCAGGAAGGCGAGGCGGACACGGAACTGTTCCAGAATTCCACCAGCTTCTCTCGCAGCGGTAAAAAAACCGATATACACAATTATGTCAAACATAATTTTTTACTGTTAGAACAATTACACGTCGTGCATTTATCACAGCTTCGTTCAGTGAGAAGTGCTCCACTTTTTTTTTATTACAGTTGCGTTATGGCGGGCACTGATTCGAAACGAACGAAGCTTGCAAATATAATATATTGCATACTACGCTTCGGTAAAAGTAATAAAAGTAATAAATAATAAATTTATTTCTGCAATTATCAAACAAATTGAAGTGTCTCTTACAAACATTCGGGAATCATGAGCAAACGTTTAATATCTCGATTTTATACATACAATCTTTTACCATGGGGGATGAATTACCAATCGAAACTGTAGCCAATCCGGGAAACAATGGAAAAAATCTCGTTATACAGGGTGGGCCATTTTAATTTATACAGTCCATTTTTTAAAAAACTAAAAGAGATATGAAAAAATGTTTCAGACAACAGTTGTATGGTTTCGAGGGGGACATAAGATGGTACCATAGGTTTGACCTTGAAGAGTAATTTGAAGGTCACATGAAGGTTACCTTCAATTTCTTAAATGGAACCTACTATTTCTCGTTACATATTCTTGTAGGTTATCTCGAGAGCTTTCCAAAACACTATAATAAAGTATTTTTTTGTTAAGAACTTTTTGAGTTATTAAGGTTTGAAAGTTTCAATATTTAGACGTAAATTACAAAATATCTTGTAAAATATTCATTTTTTTATCATCTTACCTTAA
>NW_011967218.1:1165652-1192808 GCF_000949405.1 Vollenhovia emeryi | reverse complement strand
ATTGAAGGTAACCTTCATGTGACCTTCAAATTACTCTTCAAGGTCAAACCTATGGTACCATCTTATGTCCCCCTCGAAACCATACAACTTTTGTCTGAAACATTTTTTCATATCTCTTTTAGTTTTTTAAAAAATCGACTGTATAAATTAAAATGGCCCACCCTGTATATGTTTCAATCATATAATATTTAATTGTATCTCTCAAGATGCACTTAGGCTTTACATGATTGAGACATATATAACGGGATTTTTTTCCAGTTTTTTCCAGAGTTGGCTACAGTTGCAGTCGGCAATCCAACTCTCATGGTAAAAGGCTGGGACAGCTTTAATGATACACCCTGTACAAGGCGTGTTATTGTTATAATTGTAATTTTTCTAAATTTGCATTTCTTCTCCCACAGGATTTAGCGAGCCTACGACTGACAGGGTATGTTTGAGATCGACAGTGGCCAGTACAATAGTGGGTCTCAGCTGTGGCTTCTTCTGCATCATGGCCGGCACGATACTAGCCATGTGTTCGCGAATGCGACGGCAAGCGAGAGAAAAACTATTGTCGGATAGTATAAGCTACATGACGCACAAAGGCCGGATCAACTAGGGTAACATTTCTAGCATGCGGAGGCCTCTTCTCGCTTCATCCCAATCAGATCGCGATGTATGTATGTACATACTCGCATCTTTTCGCATGGAGCCCGCCAAGGAATTGCTCCGCCGATAATGTAAGAATGCGTCGTTAAGATAGGAAATGGTCGATATAAATGACTGAACTTCGAGCCACTGGTAAGTCGACATTGGCTGATAAATGATGCAATTAAAACGCGATAACAATTAAGTTGACTATCTTTACGAATCGGAAGAATATCGGATTTGTAAAAATTTTAGAAGAGTTTTTTTTTATGTACTTTACTCCGCTCTTTATTAACTTCTTAAGGTAAGCGTGGGATTGACACAGTGCGAAGTGCCTTACGTATTTTGATAGTCGTCGATAATTCAGGCTCCCATGGATATAATAGGTCTCATCGATCCTTTGTGTGCGAATGCTTTTTTACATATAAATAATTATTCGCTGCTATACTCTCGCTTCTCTTACTTACCGAAGTGTTAATCGATACTCATTCGTCAATTAATCGATGTAATACATACATCGAGTGAGGTATCTGTAGCGAGTTATCGCTCATCGATAAACAGAGATAGAAGTCGTCGATATTGCCACGATCTCGGTGCCGGATGTGCGGTCAACGGAATAAGACTTCGACTTTTACCGCGTCGATTGGTAACCCAGCGAGAAATGACCCGTCGATCGATGTCGAATCGACACCGTGAAATTGATGTCGAATCGACATCGTTTCGACGAATCATTTCTCACTGGGAATTTAACACAGTTTTACTTGCGATCGACATGGTGAGTCTTCTTTCTTTTCTTTTTTATTGCTTACTTCGATCTCGCATACGGCACGTTTAGAGATCAAAACGAACGTAACGTCAGTAACGACGCTTAATTGCCGTTGATAAGATTCAGTACTTATACATATGTGTCTTTATCTATGACATTACTCGCCATATTCAGGAACGTGAACATAATTTTTTTGCTATTTGCAATTCGCTTAAACGATTAATATAAGAAATTAACTAACAGAAATTAACAGGAGGAATATCTAACAGTTAACTTAACAATGTCAAACGGAGCATATAAACTTTATTAATAAAAATATTAATCAAAGTACCACCGACAACAGAAAAATGTCCCAGCGAGGATTAAATAATTTTTTTAATACACAGATATCTGTTTCCGAAGATATTCACATAACAATTGTATGAACCAAATACGCGCAAAGTAAGAAAAAACACCTTCTTCTGCAATTTTTCTTACATTAAATTATCATATAATCAAAACACATAGCACAACATTTGAAAGCAAACCCATCTCAATTTTTAGAGAGCAAGTAAGTTCATATCGTTTTGCGGCGAATCGATTTAGTTCGCAACGAGTAGCACGAGCCAAAATTAAATTGTCTATTTAATGGCGACCGAATCTCCTCGTTCCTGAATGTTTGTGAATAATGTATTAAGATTTTAACTGAGTATCAATTATATAACAAACGAATATGCCTAGGTTTATACACTTATATATACGTAGCATCGAAGGTGCGAACCCTATATAATAGGAAGAAAAAGAATGGAACACAAGAAAATTACGCGGAAACGCAATCGGGTGTACGGCCAGCGAGGATTAAATAATATTTTACGAGACCGCCCCGCCAAAGAGTCGCGTAGCTCAGTTCTCGTCTTAATATTTATTCAGAAATTTGCCGACCTCGCGCGATTTTTCGCCACCGTGTGTGAAATATTAATTTCCCCTCCTGGTCGTTCCCCTCTTTACACGTTTCGTATAATTTAACATTACAGCATCTCCCCCCGTTTCTCATTGCTCCACATTGACTCCAAGTCCCCGTGCCTGTTCCCCTCCGTCCTTCGAGCATCAAGCTAACAATAAGTATCAGGACTCAACTGCTCGATTAATTATCTGTAAATATAGTGTTGTATCATGACTCATAATATTTATGATTAAGCTCGAGTGTATCCAGGTTTCCAATAAATAATAGAAGAAGATTGCGTTCTGGCATGTCTTATCTGACGTACCTCGTATAAATACAATGTTAGCCTCTTACTGCAACGGGAATGACTTATGATATAAACGAATAAGTTAAGAGCGATCCTATCCCCAGCGCCTTAAAAAAGTTCCAAGACTTTAATATGAAATTTTATTTTATTTCTTGGCGCAATCTTAAAACGAGAAGCAACTGTTTAATCGGAATTCTACTTGTAACCTACGGATCCGTAAGATTTTTTTTTATTTACTTTATATTTCGATTTGCGCATATTTTATAATTTATTTTACCATCTGATATTTCTTAATTTACATGTCATTTTGTTTTTCAGAAAAATCATATATGTACATATTTTTATTTATGTATATGTTCGTAGATGTATATGCCATTTATTGTGACACATGTGATCAGCCGCGAAAGGATCTAGAAACCGGCGTGACGAAAGCCGAACGTCTACCTGGCTGATCCTGAAAAATTTCAGATGTTTCGGGATATAATGGTCACGGAACGGAACAAATCGTGTTTCCCAAACAACGCATTCGTCTCACGAGACGGATCCAGAAACGTCGGTCAATCGCCGCCCCACAAATGGGATACCCCCGATGAAAAGTGAAAACTCCGCGTATAATATCTCACCCGCAAGACGAACCGTGACCGTCATTTATCGTTTGATCCCTCGATAATGGAAGAAAAACGCGCTAATCGCTGAGAACGACCGGTTCTCGATTCATCTAACAGGAGAAGAACATTATTTGAACATAGCTTTCGCTTTAATTATTTATAACGGAGCGAATGATGGACGAGATGTGTCGTAACAAGTAAGTGACACTATTTGTACAATTTGAATTTCTGTTATAAAAGAGGATAAGAGTTAGTAAAATTTTATACATTAGATTTCAATATGAGTAGAAGACAATGTCAGTGTGCAATCTACAGTCAAATATGAAATAATGTGTAACATTTTCTCCTTTCGTTATAATATTTAACTAAGTAAAGGATAATGTCATCATAGCAAACTTGTTTCAATAAACATATCGTATTACACAAGATAAAATAATATTTGATAGAATTTGTTTTCTTTTCTATTTAACGTTGTTAAAAGTAAAAGAAGGAGAAAGTGGTACACGCTATTGCGGTGCGACTACTCGTGCATCAACTAAATCTCAATGTCACCAAACTCTTTCCGAAAAAGAGGCGTTGCCAGGACCTAAGGACCTTATTGTGCAGCAAAAGGGCAATCAGCCGCAGTAACGAACTGTCTCGCCCGCCTACCATGCGGTAATTAATCAAGCCACAATAAATTAATTGCCGCTCCGGCAAGAATTAATTGCCATTCCGACAATAATTATGGCTAACGCAGAAATAATTATCGTGCACCCTGGTAGAGCGTTGATCCTCGCCCAACGATAATCCGCGCTCGTAATTCGATACATACGTATATCACGATCGATCGTTCCCTGCGCGCGACCTCTTGCAAAACCAATTTAATTTCAATAAAACAACCTTTCTAAGTGTGAAATCAATCTCTGAGACAAATTTCGTAGTGTAACAGTCAGATAAAATTTCTTTAGTCTGCAAGGGAAAACATTCCAGTAAACTGCGCTCAAAGTATTGTAATAGATTACAAGTTCGTTGTCGATTCTAATCCAATAGTCCATCGATTATTACTTCAGAGAATTACAGAAATATTATGCAGTTATTTTGTGACAGAAATTTATTCTCAAATTTATTCAGATACAAAAATTCATTCATATTTGGAACAAAAAGGAGTCATTCCTCTATTAAAAAACGCTGTTCACAAAAGTAACTTCTGAAAACGTACGAAATTGCAATGCTTTTTCACGAATATCTTTCACTTAACCATTCGATCAGAAAAGGCGCGTATACGCGTAAGAACGAGAAGTGGAAGGCAAAGAACCGGGAGATAGATAGGACCGCGCTCGCGCGCGCGCGAGAGAGAGAGGGGGGGGGAGAGGGCGGATATCAAAATGAAATCTCACAGGCTAATAAATACTCGGTTATCGTGGGTAATCGAGTTATCGCGCGATACGAAGCCGAGAGGCGGGGTTTCACCGGGTGCGGATCACCAATACACCCTCGAGCCGTACGCGCGGTGCGCACGAGAGCCCGCGTACGTATCCGCTTACTTGACGTGCCACCGCGCGCGTATCCGTGCCACGTGTGTGAGCTTGGCACCGCGTACATATGCCGAAATAAAGCAGAGGTGTGGAGCGCCGAGATAGCGCCCGGCGGAAGTTACGTTCGGCTACGATCGCGTTCCCTCTCGCCACCCAAGTTTCTCGCGCTATCTTGAAGCGAGGCTCCGTTAAGAGATCGGTGAGGCACGACCGCGCGGCGGTAAACTGTGAACTCGCGAAAATGAGAAACGAAACGTCGAATTTTTTTACGGAGATCAGGCCCGACTTCGGTCTGTGACTTGACGCGAGGAAGGGAGGCTTCCGAGGGCATTATTGCTCGCGAGGGAAGAGAGATGTAGATTTTTCAGAGTGTTAACAGTGTGCTAGAAATTTTCATTTGTCGCGCGTCAATTTTGCCCGATAAAATTTCAATTGTTTATTAGAGCGATTTATTCGGCAAACGTTCGGTCGCTTTATTAAAGCCTGGTGTCATAAAGCAGAAGTGTCATCGGCCACGAGCACGTTTAATCCCGCTCTCTCTCTCTCTCTCTTTGCTGTATAAAAATGTTTTACCTTCGCCGAACAATGCGATTGATTAAACGATATCGTTTCCAATCGAATCGTTTCGTTGACCGCGGCTGTCTGTTTCTCGTTGCAGGCCATAAATAAGGTTGTCGGGCGTTCGCCAGAGGTACTGCGCCGTCAGATAAGTCTGATAGATGCACCTCGGTGATTTCCCATCGTGAATATAGCCCGAGCCTTCTCGCGTGATCCCACGAAATTTAGCGCCTGCAGCGTGGTACATTATTGCGACCCGGGCAATTTGCAACATCGCGATTATTTGGCCGGCGAGTGACGATTGCGCCGGATGGATTCGCCGCCGAAGAGAAGTTTCCTAATAATGAGCGACGCGCTGCATCCCGCGAATATCTGATAAAGACTCCATTGTGAATTCCGCCGTAATTTATCTTTGCACACAGTCACGGGCGACGCACGGCGCGGGCAATGATGTTCATTATTGCGATGTGGCGCAACTCCGTGTATCTACCTTATCAAACGACGGGCAATTTGTCCATCGTGGTTCTATCTAAATGTCCAATTAATAATAATTTAATTACATTACGGGCCGTTCCCTCCAACTCGACTGTCAGGCGAGTCGGATTAATGATTTGTAAGATTTAATTCTCCATAATCTATGTGCGAAGGGGAACTAATTAAGGAAGAATTCTATCTACAGATCTCAACGGAGTTTGCTTCAATTAATTGCGTAAACGGCAAGCCTTTCTGCCGTTTTTTTTTTAATAAGTTCAATCGCGTCGGGGATAACGTCTGTGTGTTTAAACAAGAGAGTGACTTAGGGATGTTCGATTCCGATTCGAGTTTTCGACTCGAACATTCCTAACGAGTGTACTAACGTATCATCGCTATTAAATAGAAAAATCGACGCTGCACACTATAACGGGGGACAAAGAGGAACAGCGTAAAGACAAAGCACGCGATAGAATAGTGTCCTTCCCTGTTCCTTACGGCAGGCCGCTATCAGGGCCAAATTGGCGCCTTCTTTGCCATGCTAATGCTGCCGGGTAGCCTGATACTCGAGAAATCGATACGTACGCACAGTAACAGGGACGCATCCTCCTGTTAACGTAGCTCCGAGTCTCGAGAGCGTGCTCTGTATACGCTCAAAGAAATTGAAAGGTGTCGAGATAAATCTCAGTACTTTTCTATAAAAATTCACGGGACAAAGTGGAAAGCTTCAGGCTGAAAAATGTCCGCCTAATATTTTCCCCGTTGAAGAGACGCCCGCGTCATTATTCGATTTGAAGTATTAAGACTTCTGTAATTGCGCGAGCCGAGTCATAAATCAAAATAAACGAAAACCTACGTCCCGCGGCAGCGCCGACTTTGCGCAGCGCAATTTTGTATGTCACGGAAAGAACTTTAGTTTGCCGCATGTTACGCGCTTCACACGGATGCGTCGTAAATCACGTTAAAAAGAGCTTTCCCAGCCTTATTATGCATCACTAACTTCGCACGGTGTAAATTATTGTATCGTTAGGCGGACTCGTATCTGTACGGAACGTAAATAACACGGATGCCACAATTAAAATAAAATCTGGGGGTTCAGATAAAAATCAGTGGCGTAAAATTAGTCAACTCGGGCGTTAAGGTGTAAATTATGCAAATTGATTCACTCCTATGAAGGATGCGCCCGCGTGTTATGCGGCGCTGGATTGTATTGTCACGATCAAAAAATGCAATCTAATATAAATAAAAGAGATATAAAAAAAATCCGCTCTATATATTTGAGAAACATGAAGCGGTTTCAACGCCACAGAAACGGATGCCCGAATTGAGATAACATCTCTCATAATTTTATTTAGACCGCAAATACCGAATTGTAACACAATTTGTTACAAAAAGGATAACGTTCCGCGAGAATAGTTTTGTTTCGTCGATGCGCAGCCGCGATCGTCAATGTTATATCATTCCTTGCGCAATTTTCATTTACTCCTCTGTTCGCTCAGCGAGAGAAGAGTTGATCGACTGAATTGCCAAAAGTACTCCTGCAAAATGCCGGCGGCGTTCATTTGAGCAGCGCGATGAGACGCGAAACGAGATAGTTTCCGCGAAGACACACGTGGGATTCGCCACCGCAGATCCGCCCCTGGGAAGGATGCATCACCTCGTTCCACGAGAGCGAGCTGCATCCTCTCAACGAATGAGAGTAGCCGCTTACGAATTAGCGAGCGCAGCAAGTCCCGGCTAACTTACAGGGTGTACCTAAGCGAAGGCCTTAGGGATACTAACGAGCGCGTGGACGCTCGTTAAGGCGGGAATGCAGGGGTAGCCCGCGTTAACGAAATTTACGAAGCCAGCCGACGGTAACGAGTTCGAGGCTGGAGTACATGCTGCGAGCGAGGATATCGTCCTTAATCCCGCGATCGCGGCTGTTAACCGACGTCTTTTTTCCGTCATTACGTGCACCGTACGCCCCGGCGAAACTACCACGTTCCCGATCTTTTACCCCGCTCGAATAACCGTTTTCGTCAATTTTACCGGAATTACGACGCATTTTCTTCCCCTCGATCTCCGTGCAACGATACGTTTCGAAGTCGTCGCTTATCGAAACTACGCTTATCGAAAACTGTAATGGAAAGAGCGAAACTTTGTTGCGGGGCATGAATAAGGTAGACGCGAACGCGTATCACGCATTACATTGCAAAACGATGCGCGTGTCGCACAGAAAAATGTACGTGTAATCTCGGCCTTAGAATCTCATCTGGCATTTCAATTATTCAGTGAGAAGAGCAAAGCGGAACGAATACGCCTTGTTTCGTGACGAGGATATATATAATTTTATTATCGCGGCTAACGTTGTAATACACAGTGGGAATAAATAAGCCGATGGGAAGAATTTATAAACCTCGCGATAGTCTCGCTTCTCGCTCGCTTCACGGTAAATGTCGTACTCAAATTTACAAGGTGTTAACGTGCCACTAACAATATGTCATTACGGTAGCTCGCACGATGGCCGAGCGTACATCGGTTTCTCCGTGGATTGTTATTTGTGCGACTCTAGAAGCGCGTGCACACACTGAAAGCCGCAAACAACGGGTTGGCGAAATGAAAATTTGTTGGAAGAGTCCAGCGCGGCCCTTGGAAAAGTTTACTTTAAATTTTGTTTTATTAACTCCCAGAGTTATTTACAATCTGTCACAAATTTTGACAATAAGTAAATCTTTTATTATACTATAAGTGTGCTGGTGTTTTGCCATTAGAAAACACCTTTTGGTTTACATTCTCATGTTAACTTTAGTTTACATGAGCTGGGTTATAATTCCTGGGCCTCGTGGCCTATGCGTCAATTTAATTTATTTGAATCTCTTTTGGTTATCCAGTGGTTTGAGTCTCTTTAGTCTTCTTTTGTCATAATTTTCTTGAAGTAACCTAGTTGCTAGTTGATTAGGATGATTGTCTAGTTTGTTGACATATATTTTACAAAAGTTGTTTATTTGCTCCTTCACGGTTGGCATATGTAAATCTCTTCTTATGATTTCGTTTGTCACATACCATGGTGCGTCTACTATTATTCGTAGTACTTGTGATTGGAATCTCTCAAGGATTAATTACTTTAGATAAAATTAAAATTTGTGAAAGTAATCTTTCAAATCTGTAAGTTTACTTAAAAAAGTTAATAGTTTACTTGAGAAGTTTTAAAGTAATTTTGGACACGTGAAGTATTTTTGGATAACCAAGCCTGTCGAGGTTCCCGCTAGAGGGCCGTGCGGTACAGCACCTTCTCGCGAGGAGACTGTAGATAATAAATAGGGCTCCATTGATCAACAGAATTGCTTCGATTGGTTAATTTTCATCGTGTTATTTTCAACGGCCGAAAAATGTAATACTTGTCCGAAATGAGATGTCGACTTTTATTTAAAAAAATGTTACTGTAATTAAATGGTTGCAGTGTTAAAAACATCGAAGTGTAAATTGATTACACGGACAGACGTCTAATATCGAGTGCGAGATGGCAGGATTAATCTGCTGGCGTATACAAAATCTGCAGGCTCGGAATTTACAAGCTGATAGGTTTTTACCTCCGTTACATCCTTATCCGCATGAAGATCGACTTATAATGAGCTTTAACGATCGCTTCGGGATCATGTTGACGCGCGCCCGAGCTCCTCACTGGCTGGGCGAAAAATGAATACATGATTCACGAGCTGCATGCACGCTACCTTCTCCGGGAGAATAAAATGCATCACGGAGAATCGATAGCCGAGTAATTCTATCGCTACCGATGATTCGCGGCCTTTATCTGCTTTGCATTTCCATGTCACGCGAGAGTTGCTCTCTTAACTTGCCTCATTCAGTTGCTCTTCCCCGTAATTACGAGAGGATCTCATTATAGACACATCTAGATCCAAGTCTATGATTTTGCCTGATTTATAGCTTCGATACCATCTTGCGTAAAAATGTATTTCTGGCGCGCATATTTTTATCTCGCATTAAGGAATACATTTGGCAAGGGGTAACGAGCGAAAGATAACGCGGAGGAGCATAAATGCAAAGGAGGAAGAGACTAATAAAGTCGGAGCAAGTTCAACAGACCTGAAAACGTGTAGAACGTTCGTATAACTAAACATAAATGCAACGATATCATCTGTTTTAAGCGTAGTAGAGGGCAAGTGTTAAATCATATATGTGCGGCTGGAGAGGAATCAAAAAGAGCGCGCGTAAAACACGTAGAAGGCGAAACAGACGGAACGAAGAGAATAACGAGAGAAGCGACTGAGGGGAGGCGAGGTGAGGGCGAAACGGTGGGGATGAAAGCGAGAGGGACAGACAGCGAGGACGGAGGCCGAGCTGTATCACCCATGGGCAGACACAGGACTCGGAAGAAACGCGGGGTACACTCCGCGAGCCGCGACGGAATAGAGTCCGCGCGAAAGAGAGGGAGAGACGGCTGGCTGCAGCCGCCCCAATAGACCTCTACCACCCAGCCGACGCCAAGCGTCGCGGTGGGGATCGCCCGAGAGCGGAGCAAGAGCGACGGAGGAGGATAGCCTCTGGACGCGGCGAGAGGTAGGGTGACGCCGCTGATCGCGGGCGAGAAGGTGGGACGCGATGACCACCTATGAGGTGAACCCCCGAGACTCGGGACCGCTCGAGTGGGGCGAGTTAGGGCGTTTCGGTGCGGCGTGCTCCGCGTGTCAGCCACCAGACGTCGAGCGCTGGTGTCCCTCACCCACGGCCTCGTCCCTTCGGGGTCACCTTGGGAGGCGTGTACGCGCCACGGGTCTACACCCAGAAACGCCCATCGCGGGCCCTCCCGCCGCTTCCTCGCCGCAGACGTTCCGCGGCAACCAACTGGACAACCAGGCCCGGTCCGGTTTCACGGCGTCGCACTACGGCTTCGTCGAAACTCGCGTCTACCAGCGCCGCGAAGGACTCCACGTTTTCACCGGCGCGATCCACTTGGAGCAATCCGCTGACTCTCGACGTTCCTGCCTTCGTCGCAGCCGCTGTTTACGTCCTGACGGTGGACTGGCTGGTGCAACGGAGGCGCGTTCGATGCCGTCGCGTCGAGAACGCGTCAGTGACCCTTGCACGGCGCCCAAGGGACGTCCAGCCGGTCGAGGGCCCGAGACCATGTGAGAGTGTATCGTGTTAGACTAGTATAGCGAGGACTCGGAAGGGCTACGTTTTGTGGGCGACGACAGGACGCCGCGACCGCGCTCCGGGGATTCCCAACTAAGATTACTCGTATTACAGATGAGTAACGAACTCGTCGAGAGTAATTTATGGTGTGAACAACGTCAGAGAGCCTACGACGAGGGACGAATTAAAGATGAAAGTGAGACGAAGGATAAACTTTGACTGAGACAGTTCGCGAGGCTGCCCGTCGAGATGAAACCGAGTGAGACTACGGTTTAGCCGGTGATAGGACTCGCGAGAGGTCGAAACAAGCGTCAGAGGTGCGAAATTGCGGAGCAAGATTCCCCCCAGCGCAAAGAGTTGTTCGGAGTCGTTGGTACAATCTCGTTGGTCAACCATGTACGTTAAGAAGAAATCGTGAAACTTGAACGGACAGAGATGTAAATATGAGGATAACACCTCAACGCCGGGCGGATTATTTCCGTAAGATAGACATTTAAAAATGGTGTCGAGCGCCGCCGGAGAATTACGATTAATTTGAAGACTCGTTTCGGGAAGAGGAGAGGGCATCATGAAAACACGGTCTACGAAAGCTCCGTTGTGATCGGATCGAGGAAACCTGAGCCTGTCACTGCGCGAGGAGTGGATGCTTCTTCGGGCAAAGATGTCGAGCACGCTGCCGGAGGCGACGATGGGCCTGGACTCGTCGGACCCGGACGTCAGATCGAGTCACCTGATCTCGCGGCTGGATCAGGAGTCGGAGGACGCGGAGAAGCGGGATCAGGCGCGGGGAGCGGAATGCAACAACGCGGACAGCGATTGCGAGAGCGACACGAGCGAGGTGTTGAGCGTCGGCAGCGAACCGACGCCGACCAGCGTGGTTGGGGCGCGCGTGTGCGGCTCCATGAGGTACGACCAGGAGTCCGCGAGCAGCCGGGGCGAGTTCCGCGACGAGGAGAACACGAGAACGTCGGCGACGCCATCGCCGTCCAGCTCCACCAGCTGCAACGACCTGTATTACCAGCGTGCGTCCGGGAATCACGTCCCGGCGCCGAGCCCACCCGGCTACAGTCAACCACCGTCGTCCCCTACGGCGTCTTCCGTGAGATCTCCGGCTTCCTCCTCGGCTACCGCCTCGTCGCCCGGTCGGCCGGAAGCTATACAAGAGGCTATCGTACCTAGATACCAATCCAGTCATCAGCAACACCTTCTTGCCCGATACTCCTCCAGGGAGCCTGACATCTCCGACTATTCGGCGCGAGTCCAGCACGGCCTCGGCCACGAAATCGTCTATCCCGCCGTGGAGAGGTTACATCGTACGCCGATAAGCGTTCCTCTGGTGACGAGACTCTCGTTGTCACCGCCGTCGGCCATGACGGTCACCGGGCTCCAAGCGACGACGCCCGTCCTTCATCCCGCTGCCTGCCGAGACCTGCGGGAGACTACCTCGTTGATGCCGCATCACAGTCAGCATCTGCATCACGCCAACGCCCACACGCACCTGCATCAGGGCTCGCAGGTGCAGCACGTGCCGGCGAACTCTGTGCACCAGCACCGGCTCTCGGTCAGCAAGCTCCTGCAGCGGGATCCCGGGAGCCCGGCGTCGCCCGGCGCCCGGGACGAGAACGGCCGTACCTTGCCCGCCGCGAACGGCGTGCAGAACAGCATCGGCAACAACGGCAACCATCACAACAACAATAACAACAACAACAACAACAACCTGCAGCATCAGGCGGGCCTCAAGTTCAGTATAGATAACATTCTCAAGGCGGACTTCGGCAGGAGGATCACGGATCCTATCTCCCTGAAGAAGTCGCGGCCCAAGAAAGTGTCGTCGAGGCCGATCGATCTGACCAAGGACTTTCTGGAGTCGTCCTCCGACGCTTCCGAGAGGGGCAGCTCGGAGACGACGACGGCGACGACCAACGCCTCCCCTACCGGCGTCTCCGCTGGGAATGCGACGTCCAACGCGACCGGAGGGACCGATCCTGGGAAGATGTTGTGGCCAGCGTGGGTCTACTGCACCAGATACTCGGACAGGCCTTCCTCGGGTAAGCTGTCCAATCGAACGATCAATATTACCTCAGCGATATTCGTGCGCTGCGCTAGGCAATTCGTTTCTTCTTTTCTTCTTCTTTGCCTCGCGTCCGTAGCATGGCGGCGATCGTAATTCACCGCGAAGTGCATCTATTGTAGGAATTACTTGAGGAAGTTATTCATCGAGGCGCGTCTTATAATGAAATCTTCGGCTGAAATCGCCTGCGCGATGCGTCGCGACGACGAGGCTTCGATTTGTCAACGGGGGACGATGATTTACACCGCCGTTGAAATATGGCGGACCGTCCGCGTTACGATCTCATCAAAATTCCGCGTATTTTATACGCGGGCTCGCGCATGGGAATGCAACGGTAAAGACACCGCATAATAATATGATTAATCAAAATTCACTACCATTGTTTATCTAGCGCAGAAGTTGGCGGTTTCGCGTAGTTAATATTCGAAGAAGTGTATTGCGGAACGTTCTCAAATGGCGAAACAGGTTTTGCGCGCTCATTGTTCCGGCGGGATTGCCCAATCCGCGTGGATAGAATCTCTCATTAGAAGCGTATAACGGCCGCAAATGCCGAATGTATAAATTTCTTCGTCGGAGAGGAAATATTTAAACACTGGGAGAAAATGTTTCTCTCGCCATTGTGCGAGAAAGCGTTTGTAAAACGGCTGCAATTTACTACTGTCACGATTGACGTGCAATACATCGTTTATTCGTGAAATCGGCCGCCACGTTTTTCAAATAACAATTAATTAAGGAACCGTGTAACACACACACACAGATATACGTATATTAATTATGACACGCCTCGATAGGTGAAAATGGTGCAACTGTATAAATATATAAACGTTTGCAAGTGGCGGGAGAATAATCTCGTAATTCATAACGAAACAGTTCGTCGGCGTCGCACGGAGCCGTAGCTATCCTCGTGATGTAGCAAATAATTTAAGATCCTTATCAGTTCAATTTAAGCAACGTATATACGCGCGTACTTATCGGCGAAGTATGATTTATCGCCGGGGGATTTTAAAAGTACACAATCGCACAACACGTGGACGACTCGCCCGTGCAAAACTTATTTTTAACGAACTGCTATGCGTCACGGCACCTCGCGCTATTGATCGGGCAGTTAATTATCATCTGCTTTTCGAAAGAAGTATGCCGGTATTATTGCTGCTTTTTTGCAGCATCGCGCAGATAGATGGTCCTTTCAAGTGACACAGGAAAACGTGTAATTACTTTACTTCCCGGCCGAGTGCCAGCTTGATGAATGATAGAGAACGTTTCTTCGTGTCATTCATATCTGATATACGCTTATTGTCAGGAAACAATAGTTAAGCAGTCGGAGAAATAGCCGCTCTCTGCCTCATAAATCAAGCGCGGCCATTTCTCACCTGGTGCCCGGGTAACAATTTTCTAGACGGATCCGAGACTCGCCGTTTCGTTGCGCAAAAATTCGATCGATAAATTTATATAATTGATAAATACATTCATCTTCGCGTTGCGCATTCTTTTATATCGCTGCACACGAGACGCGCCGCTCGTACCCTCGTATTACGTCCCGTAGCGATTTGTACGCCGGAATCATAAATTGCGCGCAACCCGAGTCGGAATTTTGACACTATTTTGACACTTTTATGGATAATTTTCACCCACTTAGCTGATCTACATACCTACATAGACCAGCAATAACCTACTTTGATGACATTATATTTTTTTTACTTCTCCCTTGAATCTCTCATTCTGAAAATTTACTTTAGTTTCTACTTAAAAGGACCTACTTTAATGCTAAAGTGGCAAAAGTAGAAATTGCCGACACTATCAGTTTTAAGGTAGGAGTAAATTTTGTACTTGCAGTTCGTACCTTTTTTACTGCCTTAGGTCCTACTGTATAATCGAATTAAAGGTTGAACGTAGGGCCGAAATTTCGACTGGGGAACACTCGCGCGTACACACATCCGTGCATTATCGAGTCGTTAACGTTTCGCGGCAATACGTATTTCCGTATCTCGTCGGTTAAGTATCTCGCGCTCCGCGCGATAACGTCTTGTCAAGTGAAAACTCGTTGCGTCGCTGCGGCGCTTATCAACGCGCGAACTTTATAATCGCGACGCATCGCGCCCGTCAGGACCGTTCGTTGCACCAAACACCGTGACGAATAGATAAATACTCTCGCCAGGAGAGATATTATTGGATCACCTTTTCCTATTATGTCTTTACAGCGCGTAATTCCGCGACGGGGCAGATAAGGGGCGAGTTGTTAAAACGACTACTATAAAATCTAATTACCGTAATTGCGCGTGCTACTCTCGTGCGGCGAGTTCATTGATATTATGGTCGACGTATCCGCGAGTTATTCTTTTCGCGCCCATTAATTTCCGGTGAATAAGCGCGATACGGTCGCGACAAAGCCGGCAATTTCTAAATGCGTGCCTGCATTAGCGGAGAGTTCAGAAGGGAAAGGGCAAACGAATCTAATCGGTGACGTATTGCCGGTCGCACGCACCGGGACTCTCGCGGCCGCGGTAATTAGATGTGAAACGACATTCCCCGCTCGTTATCGGCTGTTTATCGACTGTCTGTAAATACTATTCGGAATTACGGTGCAACCACGGTATAAACGTACACCCTCGGAAAGGATCTCTGTTACCGAGACCAAAAGTATTCTTGACGCGCTTCTCACAACTTCATTTAGTGTAAAAATGAGACAATATCAAAATAAAATCTAGAATCCTTAATTATGTTAATGAAGGCTCCGTGTAGGAACAATAGCGATTCGACACTTCCATCTACGTAAAAACACCTTTAAATGTTGTATTAAAAATTTGTCAAAGGCTCTTATCGCCCTTATCTTAACTCACCAATAATTCTTATTCTCCTCTATCGAATTAAAAAAGATTGACTTACTATATTGAGACCAGAGTAACTTATATAAATAATAAGCTTATATATTCCTGCGTTTAGAATAAATTGTCCCTCCAACTTACAACGCACGAAGTTGGCACCGCAATATTCGACAAAGGACGACACGTTATACTATCAGTTGATTCTAGATTTGAGAATGTTTCATTCAAGATTAAAATATTCCTTTCTCTATAATAAATATGATTGGCGCGATATCGATCCTATTTTATGATGCATTCAAGTGTAATAGCATTGGATCCGGAAATTTTTTCTGTGGGCGTACTTAGCGATGGATAACTGCCGTGTAAGAAATTGCACTCTTTTCAGGAGGACTTTCTCACGATTCCGAGCTATTTCACGGCATATCGGGATAATATCGATCATTTTGCGGGTCTTAAAAGTTCTGCCTCATTTATAAATGAACCTCGATTTGCTAATTCGTATTCTTTGCCGCTTACGCAAGAGGGCAAAACGGCTGCTCGCAGATCGCGGATAATTGATTAAAGATCACTTTATTTAATGGAACTTCGTCAGCGGCTGTCGCGAAGTCTGCGCAGCCCAGATAAAAGAAAACTAATAAGGTTAACATCGGCGGCGGTTACGAGTACGCGTTACCATTCTAGAGCAAATTGCATTTCGTAATCGTAACGTGGGAAAGTGCCGCGCGACGATCGATCAAGCGGCGCGTTTGTGCTTATCGCCCGCGCGGCCGATGCGGAAAGAGAGCGAGGTCCGCGGCGACAAAACCGCGCTCCAGAATATTGCATAATTAAGTCCGTAACAGTCGCGCCGAATGGTCATCGCGTCGCGATCCTCCGACCGGACCGAACCGGACGCGGAGCCGATCGCGATTTGCGCCGGCGCTCTCGGCCGCGACCGCGAGGTGCAATAAAGCCGGCGGTATCGCGCGCTAAAATCCATTTGCGGAAAGTTATAGCTAATTAGCCGCCTCGACCTCGGATATGCGCGCACGGACGCGGGTTCCCGTTAACGAGGGGCACGAAACTGCCGCGGGGCACCGTGGGGAAAGAACGGCGCAGCTGGTCCGCGTTTCACGCGGTTGAGAATTTGAAAAATCCGCACGCGCGCTATCGACCATATCCGATGGATATTGTCAACGCGTTAAGGTCCGTCTACACGGACGCAGCTCGCGGACGCGCACGCAAGGCGACGTTTCACTGCATTGACGACAAGTTGAACAGACCTCAACTCTCTGCGTTGCGTTAACTGCGTCGACCAATCGGAATAACATAAAATAGCGAACAAAATCTTGCCTACCACTTTTGGTTACGTTGTGCATTGCATGTAGTCGTGGATTCTAGTTGAGTGCAGTTTGATTATAATAATAAATGTCACGAGCACATACTGGAATTATGTGTCGCAAATTGACTTCTGGACATAAATGTGAGAGAACACCGGTCTCAGACCGGAGGCTTCTCGGCTACGTAACTCCGACGGTACGTCGCGTGATGCAGCTTTTTACCAATTAATAGAGAGAATTGCACAAGATTCACTAATAAGAAATAACCTTCTTGTTTCGTCCAAATTGGCTGACGCTTTGGTCGCGTGGACTCCCGCGCCTAACGTAGACACCAATCTCTTTACGCGATGTCGTCTGCGAGTTGCGTCTGGCGTGTCGCGGCCTATGTAGACGGGCCTTTAAGACTCGAACTTAAACTCACAACAGGGAACCGTAACCGGGATCTGCTTCGTTCTCATTGACTGGGGCATGGTGTAAAAATACAAGGTGGAGCAATCTGGTGGGTGCGCAGTGTCAACCAATCAGAAATTTGCCCCAACCTTCCAACTGTAAATCATTGCGGTTGAATGCAGGAAGAGCCAATGAACAATTTGCCCCAAAAATTGGCTACATGCGCAATGTTTCACCTTGTGTCTTTAGCCCCATGGGCTGGGGAATCAACCGCGACCGGTAACCGTAACCGGCAACGGCGCGTGTGATACGAGCTTAACCGGGATCCGCTTCGTTCTCATTGGCCGAGGGATCAACCGCGACCGGTAACCGTAACCGGCAACGGCGCGTGTGATACGGGCTTTAAACTCGTCGCCCGTCGCGGGGAGCGGATGGAGAACGCGTGTCGCAACGCGTGCCGTAAACGGGAATGAAACGGCGAGAGCGGCGAATCGTCGGCGCGATTAACGCGGCCGTCAAATTCGGCGGTGTCTCGCGCTGCACCGCGCGAAACCCCGAAACAACTGTACGAATTGTTCCACTCGCGAAAGGCGCGGTTGCGCATTCGCGTTCGAGAAACAATCCCGTTCTGTCCCGGGGAAGGGAACGCGAACGATCCGGTATTTGTTCGTCATTATTGGTCGGCACGGGGTTGCATAATTAAAGGAACGATCGCGGCGATCGGTAAAAAGCAGCGTGCGTTATATGGCGATACATCGAGCCTTAACGAAATGTTCGCGGTGAGATAAAGAGGGATTAATTCGCGGACCTGATTCCCGTGGCTCCGCTCGGTTTCTCTCTTCCCCCCCCCCCGTCTCTCTTTCTTTCTTTCTTCCTCTCTCGTTTCCTCGTACCCGATCGATTGAACGGGAGGACCGATATACGTACATACGTACAATTGGCATACGTGTGTAACCGTGCTCGCTTGCTCCGTATCGGGCGGTCTCGCGGGATCCATCGATCTTATTAGGGTTAAATCGAAGGTGCTTCTCGTTCTCCACGGCTGGACACGATAACAAACCCAGGCCGAAGGCACAGCGGCCTGCACGTACGGCGGCCCTGGAGGCGGTTACAAAACCTATGAATGGCTTCCGTTCGCGCTCCAGATATCGCAACGTGAATTTTCCGATAAGACAGCGCCCGGCTGCGCTTCTGCGTGCGGCGAACGGCGCTGCTAGTTGTTCGTACTTGTCTCGAGTCTCGCGCAATTGCTTAGGTTGCCGATGCCCGATACGAGGGCGAGTTGAAAAAGCTGCATATTATATCGAAGAAAGGAAATGGACTCGAAACATTAATCTGAAAATGTCGTATGCGCGATTTCAAAGCGATTTCAAAGCGGAAGAAATGTATCTTTATCGCCGAGGAATGAAGAGTCGTGTTGCCGTAGACGCTGTCATTATATCTACATTGGAATGAATGTCTGTCAATTCCGCGTCTGTTAATTGCGTAACTACCACCGGGCAGCTTCCGTTCCGCCGGGCAGAAGCAGCGGCAGCGAAGAAAATGGTGTCTCGCAGGCGGAAAAAGGGAGAAGCGAAGGATGAGCGTTACATTCGTTCGTTTTATCATACGAATGAAATCCTAACGACGTGCGTTAATGACTCCGGTATTATCATTCTTGTCCGCGATATTATCGTCCGCGATCCGTCGCGCAGATCACGGCTTCCTCCTCTCGGCTTCGCGCATTGAAAATTGGATCCCGGTTGGAAAAAGCGTCGGGGGGGAATAAGAAACGACGTGTTTAGAGGCGTCACTTAGCGCGCGATGCAGGAGGTTGTTCGAAATTCTGTCGAGACAAGCGCGGGGCTGTTGTTAATGGCGCGACGAGTATGCGACGGTGCGAAATAATGAATAGCCTTTGAGACTTTGCGCATCGATTAGAGCCAAATGTGCAATCAAGCTACGAGGAAGACACCGAGTCGGCCATAATTAGACACGAAGATGAAAAGAAAATGTAGAGGAAAGTCCCCTATTATGAGATAGGATCCTAACATGGGCTTCTGTTAAATTAATAGGCGCATCATCGGTTAATTTCACTATGAATTTATTGCCCTTGGGGCGAAGTCTGTTTAATGGAAAATTCACTGTTAGATCGTGTAATCGTTGCGAAAAACGACTTGCGATTAAATGTGGGGGTTGAAAGCCTGATATCTCATATTGGGAGCCTCTCTCATAACAGATTATAATTACTCCGGGAAGAAGGTAAAATTGGTTCTCAATAGGCGCTCAAGCTTCATGTCGTCCGAATAATTCTGCGTCGTTTTAACGTGGAAAGATCACATCGCGCGACCTAAAACCGTCAGTCCGACTTATTTGAAACTTACGGTTTCTTTGATACGTCCTTTCTTCTTACATTAACGTCTGCCTTCTAATATTTGCGTGCTGTTGTCCCGTTTTGTAACATTCGCGTGTCATCGGCTCGCGTTACGCGTCGTCATCGTAGAATTAATTAATAGCTAAGTCAATATTAGTTAACCATCCCGGGATGTCGTTACGTCGGGATATCTTCTCGACGCGCGAGTTGCTACGTCGCGATTAACAGGCCGCGCATAGACGTGGACGACACCACGGGGAATCCATTTGCCGTGCGCGTTGCGTGGTCCCGGTATGTGCCTTTCTTTGCCATTCAAATATCCACTGACTTACGGTCGTAACGCGGCACGAAGCGAGCCTTCACGCAGTCGGCGCCGAGATAAGCAGCTTATTCTCTCTGTGTCTCATTGTTCTCGTTCGCTGATCAGAGATCAGGTATGATCCCTCCGCCGGTACGAAATGCGCGCGAGTGCGCGGTCTTGCCGTCTTGAGAGGGGATAAAAAATTTGCCCTAAATGAACAAGTAAGCCAATCGTGACGAGAGACGATTCGCAATGTTCAATTCGAGTCGCTCCAACTCCCATGAGTGCGCGAGCCGGCGCGTATGCTCGTTATATACTGATAGGGCATGTTCATACGGTTTAAAATGGCGTGTAAATGTCTAGTATCTCTTTAAACGTGAAAATTTGCGAAATCGCTGTCACGATTGAAATGATTCACGGTAGCTGTAACGAGACGCGAGGTATAGGTAACCTTTCACGGATTTCCAAGGCATTTGATCAACCATCGATCTTCTCGGTAATATATTAGCGGTTAATAAGTAATTAAAAGCCGATGTCGATAGAGGAGAATGATGAGCGTGCGATATTGCGCGGCGCGATAACGGTGCCGGCTAAGTACATTATCGAGACGCATCCAGTGGAACGGGCACAAAGAGACGCGAGTGTGTCTTCAATTAGAAATTGTTTACGCCAGGTGGATAGTGCGCAGCCTATCGTTTATATCGGGATAATCTCCGGCGGTTAATAAACGGCAGAAAGAAATACCGAGCCCCGCTAATGAGCCTCCGGATTGACAGACAGGCAATCCGTAGGTGTAACGCGAGGCACACGCGGCCGATTACGCGTTTAGAAATTGAGTTCGCCGCTAATCGATATCTAGAAAGGCATAAAGAATCTATCAGTGAAAGGAAATCGCGGCTCGGATCGGCAAAACGCGCACTCATCGCAGGATCTACGGACTCGCATTATCGTAGGATTATATTCTTCCCATATCGTTCGCTAAAAAGTGTGACATTCAATTGTAATTTATAATCGTAGATCCACGTGGATTAGCTATGTATATTTTTACGATGCTAATGCGGAAGATTTATTTTAACATTTCTTTCGCTCAAATGAAGATTTTGAAAAATCCTCTATTCATCTTACACATTTTAATGCGTTGACAACGATTAACCGTTCTTTTTACATCTCAATTCTTATATTTTAATCTTAATTAACGCGCGGATACTAATTTTACGCTTGACGTGTCGGTCAATTTATACGTCAAAATGTTTTTCGTCGCCAAGTTTCGCCGATAGTCACTGGAATCAGGGACGGTTCTCTTTGCCGAGGGACGAACGGACGGTCCTTTTCGGTCGACTCGTCGATCTCGATGGCGTTTCATCGGCCACATCCGCAAGATTTATACGCGGAGCAATAAGAGCACACGAGCGTAGGTGTCTCGCAGGAGGAAGCTGTTTGTCGTACGCCTTTATGGGCGGAAATTGCCCCGCGCCTTGTGACACCAATCACGAATTCTTATAACTCCGTTTTATACCCCTCGATCACCGCATGACACGTACAGTAAATTCGTGGAAGCTCTAGTTTGAGTGTGGCTCGTTCGGGGAATCGCGTTAGATGATCACAGTTTAGAATCACAGCATTACGTCGCGATACAGAATTAATCTCATATGCTGATCACGCCGTCGGATCTCTGTATCTGTTAATCCTAGGGACGTGTAAGAGGAATACGAAGTAGTTTTGTATTCCTTGTATCGCGAAATGTGACTTGCCGAATTAGTGTTGTACTTAAAACGGGAAACTTGTAGTCAACCCAACTGGCATATTCCTTTATTTAGCAAATACAACGTTTCGGCCCTACTTTTTGGGGCCTTTTCAAGTTATGTTAAGTGTGTCAACGTCGTCCGTAAGGCACAGCCACATTATAAAATAGGGTCGAAACGTTGTATTTTTTTTTGCCAAATAAAGGAACATGCCAGTTGGGCTGACTGCGAGTTTCCTGTTTTTATTTTTAATCATCACTTAATATTGTATGTCGGTTGCTACAAAACCTTCGGAGCGGAACTGCAAATGACAAAATGAATTTCCGCTTGTTGGCGAACAATTTTTCGAATCGCGCGTGGCTTCGAGGACGATAGTGCGTTTCCCTCCTTCGGTGGAACGCGCCTGGTTGATTGTGCCTTCTGGAGGACATCAATCACCTCCCTGGTCTCGTACGAACACATCGAAGCAGAGTCGTGAATGCACGCCGGAATAACGGGCGCGCTTTAAATGGCCGTTGTCGCCAACAACGGCGGTACAAATTCACACTTAACGCTCGACAATGGCGTGTGAACGTGGCGACGTCGATTGGCCCGAATAGATATTATTAATTCAAGAGGTTCGCTTTCTAAAACGTTTCCTCGAAAGTCCGAGATCGGCGCCCAGTCGCGTTTTATATCTGACGCTTAGGCAACCTTTGTGGAAGCGACTTTTCGTAGCGCCGCGTTCGGGCTCTTCACGGCGAATAATTCACGAGAGGGAGAAAGTGCTTAGACCACGAAAGTGGACCTGTCGTCGCTCCGAGACTACGACATAATGATCGCGTCTTTACGTCTCTGCCTTGTAACTGGGCGCAGCTAATTCAGCTCGCAGTCACGTAAGTCGCCGAATATGTCACAACGGCGAACATTATAATGCGCTTACATCGAGCGGCGGTGGTTTTACACGCGTGTCGGACATGCTCTCTCATTTGCGCTTATTGTATAAAATGAAAATCGTCCGTTCAGTCCGCGCGTGTACCAGCCAGTGCATTAAGTTACTGTATTAGGAACCGCGGGAAACTTGATCGGTCCAAGAGCGAGCCACTCCTTTCCCCCTATCTTTTTTCTTTACTTCTAATAATATACAGTGCTTTTACATTTTTTTTCCTCTCGATTTAATTAAATCTTCCGCACAGCGTCGTGAATAAGAAGGTTCAAACGACGTCGTGCGCAGCTCTCGAGTATTTTAATCCGTCACTTTAACAGTTACCCGTAGATATCAATCACAATTACTCGCTGCCACTCGTGTAAGACGTAATGCGCTAATGACAATACACGCAAAGCGTCTCTATCTCTGAAACGAGAGCAACGCCGATTAGCCGAGTCTCTCACGTCGAGCACGGACACGATTGACCATCCGGAGCATGTCAATCATATTGTGGCTCTCGGCAGACACACGGCTCCGCGACGAGGAAGCGCTCGAGCGCGCAAATGCGAACCGGAAGTGGTCCTGTCGTCGACGAGCGACGATGAACGCGGCATCTCCGTCTCCGCCGCGAACATATGCGCCCGTTCGTTCACTCGCGAGTACATTGTGCGGTACCGTTGCGTTGAAAGCAGGGGTGTTACACGTATACGTGGGTGGGCCGCCTCGCGTCACGGATTCCTCGGGCACGCGGCGTATTGCCATGCGGCGCCGCGGCGCGACACGTGGCACACCGTCGCGTCGGGAGATTCGGTAAATTATTAGCAGCGAGCTCGGCGGAAAAGCCACGGCTCTCTATCTATCTCTCTCCCTTTCTCTAAATATCCGTCCGTCGCCTCGTTGCCTTCTTCGCCGCGCGTGACGACTGTATTAAGGAAATGCACGTCTCGTTGTTGTTGTTGTCGACGCGAACTAACGTCACCATTGCGTGCGGTATTTATAAATTTACCGACAGATAGGTGGATGGCTCGACACGCGTTAAACGCCGTCGCGTTGCCTCCGGTGAGGAAGATAATCGGACTTGTTTACGCCCACCTATAATCGGGTACAAGTAACCCGCGTACACGCGCTAGCGTTTATACAGGGTGTCCCAGGAGGAAAGGTCAATATTCTGGGAGGTGATAGTATCGGTCATTCTAAGCAATAATGTTCATATGAATACACGTCTCATTCCCCACTGTTTCCGAGATAGAGCTATTTGAATGTACAGTTGCAAGAGTACTGACAAGAAAGCAATACCACGTACTATTTCTATATTAGCCAGTTGGGTTGACTATACACTGTTAGAAGTAGATCTATCACACATGTGTGAATATTAACACGTCACATACTTGAAATGTGTGAATATTAATGCGTCACACATATTTAATACATAATTTTCAAACGTCATGCATTATCCTCTTAATATGCGTGTGTGAAATGCATTAGAGAATGTGTGGAAATCACACACTTCAATGTGTGGATTTTATCAAACATCTAGTAATGTTTGAAATAGTCAAACATCGTAATATTCACACATGTGTAATATTTCTATACGTTTGAATATAACACACTTTGGGAAAATTCAAACACTGAGTATAGTAACGCACTTACTAGTCACACACTGATCAGTCACATACTACAACTACCCCAGACAACATCGTGCGAAATCAGTGCTCGTTGTAGATATATACCGTGTGTTATCCTATTCATTTTGTGCTTCAGACGATCGTGAATAAAGTGCCTTCAAGTCTAGACTGTGTCCTATTGCTAACATCTAGGAAACCTCGTTCCTCCTCTTTATTTCTGATTCATGCTCTTTCTGCTAACCTCCCATTAACCCTAACCTAACCTAACCTCCCCTCCCACTTGGATCGCATCGTATAGTTGTTTTAAACGGCAAGAAACGTGTAAAAAGTGCTTCCACCAAATTACATATGTGTATAATAATAAAACACTTGGATTTGCAATGTAGTGCAATCTTTTTTACACATTTATTGGCACCTTGAAAATCACACACCTAAATAAGTTATACACCTCCATTTGTGTGAAAAGTCACACGCCAATAAAATCAAACATCCATTCGTGCATGAAAAAGTCACACACTTACAGACGTCTTGAAACGGCGGATACACATCACATGCGATAAAGTGTGTGATATTCACACACTGCTTCTAACAGTGTAAGTTTCCCGTCTCAATTTATAACTAGTAGGTCCACTCACTGTCGGCCCCTTTGATCTTTGCAGTCCTGATCACGTGGTTTTCTGCATGTCTTTGGTCCAAATCCAGCGGCGTATATGTGTGAACGTACTGTAGTCGTAGTGTAGCTTCGATACACCACCGCACGTACAACTCTTCTCTCATTGGCTGGACCAACAAAATGTCGGGTGTGCAGAAGGAATCGACGCGAAACGAAACAAATGACGGAGCGGATCTACTAGTTATACTATGGTAAAACTGAGGTCCAGGCATTAATGAATAGCAGTGTGCCGCGAGTAAATTTTTACGACTTTTGAAAGCGCAAGGTAAAAAAAAACGATCAGATACTCCAGACACCGTTCTTAATTAAACTTATCATATTAACTGCCATTCGCCCCGAAGATATCTATATTTCGTTAATCGATAACGCGATAAAAAAGATCGCGGCAGTGGTAATGGATGACATCATTACGACGAGGGGGTAGAATATTTATGGAAGGCAGAAGGCAACCGGTCGGACGACTTCGTGGAAGACGAGCGAAGTCAAAAATGCCGGATCGCGTCGCATTCGTACGGCGGGCCGTTCAATTTGCGTGCGCCGCGCCGCCAAGTGTTGCGTGCCTCATTGTTAACGAGATTGAGGAAATTATTAGCAGTAGCAGATACGGGATATAAGCTACGCGTGCGTTTTGGCGTACCGCTGCACGCGAGAGCGGCGAGCGTAATGACAACATCTAGAAAAATACGCGCTTTATGCGAGCGTAACGACAGTTTCTTCATTAACAAACGCCAGCGCGGACACAATCGTGCATTACGGTCGAACCGTCAATTATTGCAACCTGCAATAAAAATTCCTGCCGTCTAATGTCTCCCGTTCGTACTATTTACTTGCGAGTGATATTTACTCGTAGCGTGACCAATTTTGCCTTTCAACTCCTGCCACGGTCGTATCGCATACACCCAGAAAACAGTTCCTTTGAAATGAAACAAATTTTCTGTGAATTTTCACCTTACTAGACTTTTATTTAATTTCAAAGAAACGATTTCTCTACCTTAACCAAAATTTTATTGGATTAAGACTGAAATTTCTACGAAAATGCATATCTATTTCTTGAAATCTAGCGAATGTTTTGTTAGAAGTAAATAAAATTTATAAGATTTAAAGAAATATGATTTCAACGTATTTCATTTGTTTAACCTAACTAAATCTTTTTTTTCTAAAAGTTTAGTAAGGTCAAAATTCAAAGAAAATTTGTTTTATTTTAAACAAACTTTATACTATTAATACCCTAGTAGCACAGTGCATTGGTCCAATGTTGATCATATTAGAAATGCATTGGCCGATATTGTCCAATGTAAAGCCAATATTGGCCACAAAATAGATGTAAATATTGCACGATAATAATTATATAATATCAGATTTATATTGGAAGTGCACTGGCCAAGATTTAACAATGCAATAACAATATTGGTCTAATATTGACGCAATATTGCTAACTAGACATATTGGCTAAATAAGAAAAGGTGCCCATCTTACAATATTGAACCAATATTGGTCTAATATTGATGCAATATTGATGCAATATTAGATCAATATTGCTGCATAGACAAATTGGCTAAATGAGAAAGGGCGTCCATCTTACAATATTGAACCAATATTGGTCTAATATTGATGCAATATTAGATCAATATTGCTGCATAGACAAATTGGCTAAATGAGAAAGGGCGTCCATCTTACAATATTGGACCAATATTGGGAATGCTAGATTTATATCATTTCCCAATATTGCGCCAATATATTGTGCTACACTGATAGAAAAGTATGTAGTATTTGCGACTATAATTGCATAGTAAAATAATTATAGTCAGGAATATCATTTTTATAGTAATTATCACTATAATAATAGTAATAACAACCACATAGTCATAGTGATGCCAACCAGCATAAAAATTTTACTATTATTTATGAAGTTTTAACCATTATTCTGGTAAAATATTAAGATGGTGAATAGTAATTAAATTAACTAGTTTTATATAGTAGGTGCAAGTACAATAATAGTAAATTTAACTATATTTTCTATCATCCACTTTACTATTCGCAT
>NW_011967218.1:1123384-1164447 GCF_000949405.1 Vollenhovia emeryi | reverse complement strand
ATGGTTATTTCAACTATATTTTTCTATCAGTGTACTAGGGTAGGTATAGCTGGCGCATATATCGCGCGGTGGATAAAATTGTTCGCTCTTCCGCGAACAGGTGCCCAGAGGCCGTACAGGAAGAAATGGTTAGTTCGAGTAGCTGGAATTCGTGTGACGTCCCGCGGCACGCAGGAACACTTCCCTTTCGTCAATTATCACGGGCATACCATCGCGCGAAATTGCGGCGGCGACGCGAAAAACGGCGCGGCGGGGCGGCGGCAAGAAGCGTCGCTTGCATCATCGACACCGGAGCTATGCGTATTTCACGTGTCGCTGACAGTGCGACAAGATCGGCGCGCGCAATGACGGATGGCGGCACTACCGCGAAACGAAAAGGATGGTAGCTTTAATCGAGAGGAAAGTCCGTAACCGGTCGGGCGGGTTTCGCGGAAGGCGAAACAAAAAGCCGCTGGCGAAGATCAAAAATATCCGATCGCGGTGATCGCGCGCGCGATCGTTAGCTCTGGTAGTCAGGTGGAAATTTGTTGCCCGGGCAATATCACGCGACGACACGCAAGCGTATTGTACGTACGTATCCCGTGCGTACGCACGTACGTGTACGCGCATGCTCGCTCGGGAAGACACGACGGGCCCACCCACACTACCGGGCCCGAAAAACCGGCCGCGCTGTTCCTTCCGTACGGCTATAATTTATCCCGGAGTGACTGACTGGTCGTTAGAGCGAGGGAGAGATAACGCGCGTGGAAGAAGGAGAGACCGCGCACACTACATGCGTGTGCGTACGCGTACGCGCGCGCGCGAGATCGACCCTACCGTCGCTCGAGCGATTAGGATGGCATCCTCCTGCGTTTCTTTGTGGATCGACGTGGATCTCGCTCGTCGGGGATCTCGCTTACGTCGTTAGCGTGGTATCGTTACGTCATTTTGCTCCGGCTCGCCGACGTCGGAGGCGTTTTGCACGTGTGTCAGCAGAACGCGTCTTCCTCCGAACTCCAGCTTGCTCCGCGGCACTGGAACCTCGCTGTCCCGGCCGCACACTTCAGCTCGCAAGAAACGACGATTCCTTGGATAATTATTGGCCCCCGCGAGCGCCAGGTCAATTTACATCTCGCCGATTGGTAATATAAATTTTATTGCCTCTTTGGAATTTAATTATCTCGAGGGTAAGGAAAGAATTAACGCTTGTGTGCGTTCGCGATGGAAACTCTTTTCTTCTCTATCTTAGCGCCGTCGTGATTGATGATTGGAAACTGGTCAAGAGACAGACGGGGAGGCCACGTAATGCGCGGCCCGTTTTCTCGGATTGAAATGTTAATAATGATTTCTGACGAGCGTGTTACAATCGCCATTATAAAATGCACCGAACGTTCCGCGAGCTCGTAAAAGAAACACGTACGTAAGATTTATACCAACGCACTCGCATCGTGGGTTCGTGGCGAGGTGCAGTCAACTCTGCGCGCCCCGCGGTACGTTATCTGATTAAAGTTTCTCTTTATGGTTAATTACTTTGTCATACTGTTAAGTACCTTTTAATTCCCAGCTCATTCCCGATGCCTGCCTTTCAATCGGCAAGGCCGTGTTTCAATTATACTTTCCCGGCGCGCATTGAGATATTAAATGAAATCCATAAATTCATGGACGCGTCTCGATTAATCACGACCGCACCGGCCCGTGCAAGTTAATTGCGCTGCAACTGAATACACGCGGTATAAACGCACGATTATCCCGCCGATTATCTAATCTGAATTATCTAAACGCATTACCGCGCGACACGGGCTTTGCACAATCGCGGAATTTATTATTCCGCCGCCCGGCCCGTCGGAAGTTGCGAGGTTCACGGAGCTTCGCGCGCTTATACGCAGGGAGAAATTCGTGCGGTTTTTCGCCCAAAGTTAACGACCGCGCGGCTCGTGTGAAAATAGAATACAGCCGAGCGTTAATCTCCGAGAGGGTGTTTAGTGCGGGAGTGTCACGAGGGGTCGCGAAATGCAGCTGCCGCGAGGAAAAACTGTCCGCCGACCCTCCTCTGCGCCACGGCCCGACTAATTTTTCGGAGGTGAACGGAAATGATCCTCGACCGGGAAGCAACAAAGCTCATTGGAGCGGAGAACGTCATTTTACAACCCGATACCTCCCGCGGCAGTTACGCTCCTCCACCATGCGCCGATGTTTACCATAAAATCCAATAAGCTTAAGTGTTCTCGGCGTGGAAATAAGACGAACCCCCGATCTATCTACAGTAGACACCCCCTTGATACATCAAGGGCGGCGCCACCGGATGGACCCACCCTAGTGGCCCATCCACTAAAGACCTCGGCAATCACCCTCCACCCATCGCGAGCCCCAATATTAATTACCGATTCGTCCTCGTTGCCGATAAAGTAACGGCGGTGGACCTACGAGTAATCGCACGAAGAGGGGCGGGAAGGGGAGGGGGAGATTGGAGAGAGAGGGGCCACGCGATCGAGCTGGGAATGTTTAACGGATATCTGACGAGTTCATTAATAACTCACGGTAGGATAGGTGGATGGGTATAGCTCTTGAGGTATTCGCGCGCTTAATTGATTCTCTTACGTAATTACCGCGAGCCTCTTTCTCCTCTTACCTCCTCCCTCGCTCCCTGCTCGTTCACGTATCCCCCGCCCGCCTGCGACTCGGTTACTTTTCGTTCGTGCCTCTCGTTGCCTCCCTCCAGACGTCGCTCGGGAGACACGTTTACGGCTTTGAACCCGCGGTGCCTACACGCGAGAGATGCGGGAGAGGCGGAGGTGGCGGGGCATAAAGTATCGGGGATTATCTGACCGCTAAAGTAGCTAAGTAGCGTCTCGCGCGGCCGATCCTACGGATCGAGCTCGACTTAGGCCCGGTTTCGCCAACGTTGTTTAAGCTCGTTATCAGTTTAATTCGTTCTTTGTCTCTTTTCAACTGTCACTTTGAAAAGAGACAATCATAAGTCAAACTTCAATCGTCGGTCAGTCCGACGACATTACGTACGGCAGAAATTCGAGAAAATGCGTCCACCTTGACGCTCTCGAAGGGAAGTGCGGTATAAATCGACTGCAAACACCACGACAGGGTTATTTATCGAATCCTACGTAATAGGATCGTGAACCCGGGCGGGACACGTGGTGTGAAAAAAGACTCTGCCCACCCTCGTCGTAACTATGCCTGGAATTCGATCGACGTCGCGAAGCGCGACACTGTCGAAGGGTTTGCTTTAATGAATTTATAGAGGGGGAGGGGGGGAAGAGGACTTTCCTCGTTCGGCACTCGAGAGATTCTCCAGCTCGCAACAGTGAGTCGCAATCTCGGAAGAATCCGTGTCGCGGGTGTAACGAGAGAGGTCACGCTACGTCTATAAACCTTCGCGAAATGCGAACGTGAGATGTGCAGCGAGATATATTTGTAAGAGCTGAATTGATATTGAAGCGTCATAGGACAATTGCGGTATCGTAAAAATAACTTAACAGCCTCGAGGAAAACAAGTTATGCATAATTCCGGGTTCGCGTGTCTATCACGGCGACACACGGCGATCTAAGTAAAGCAATCTGAAAAATTTATATAATGCTAACAGCGGCCCTGAGGCACAACGTTGCTCGTAACATTGTTAACAAATGTCTCAGTCTCACCCGAGCTAGAACCTGGTCAGTCTCACGGCACATATTTTCGAGAGTGTACTACTCGAAATGTGTATGGGCGGGTGTGTGTGCGGGGGGGGGGTATCGCGGTAAATAAAGAATTTATTCGCGCTATAACCCGGTTAGAGGTAAAGCGAGAGTAAAGCGCAGGTCGATGATCGACCTTTCAACGGAGTGGTTGCGGGTATCCTCGACGCCGCGATACGGTGCTTATGGATATAAATATCCGCTCGTCTTTACGTAATCGCGGTACGCTCGCGTGATTGCTCGAGAGTCCGAAATTTACGAGCCTTCGATAATAGTCGAGTGTCGGGCCGAGGGAACAGGTACCTATACGTCACACACACACATTTGTGTCACTACGTTCATCCGCTGTGGAAATAGCCAACGTTGGCCGATGTACTTTACGACGATCGCGCTCGTAATCGCAATAAAGCACGATCCTTACGTAGGAGTCAAACTCTCGCGATTTGCATTGCGCTATTTTACTACGAGTTCAGGCACGTACGGGCGATATTTCTCTCGGAGCGTGCATAAGTAATAACGTGCCATTAGCTAAAACGTTGGGAACAAAACCGGCTAATCGCGCGTTCGATTAATAGCCGTTATCGAAGTAAGAGCATCCGCGAGATGGAAAAATGCGCACAAGACCCGAACTACTTCGGGCTCTTCCTCTCGAGCGCGATGTGTAATTTAACAATTCTCGCGAGACGCTAGTCTGACTTATTCCGCGGGTTTTCCGATCCGTTTCCAGCTGTTGGAATATTATTACCGCGGTTTTGTTCTCGCGCATAGCAATTTTTTCTCTGCCCCGGTGATAACAGTTGTATGCCACATCCAATTAAGTTTTCCGCAAGAGATTTTACATAACATCCACCGCACACATTACTCGTGATAAGTTTCTTACAGGCGCGTTAACTGGCGCTCAGCGGCCGGTTAATTATGTCAGGCTTGAAACCTCGCATTATGCCCTACCGCCTTCTCTCGCTCGCCGTGTGCTACACTTCATTTTTCCCCCCCCGGAGAATAGATGGAGTGGGACTCGAGTTAATTTGTCATCGCGGACCAACAAATCTCCTCACATTTTCCTAGGGTTGGGAAGTAACTCGTTACTTGTAACGAAGTTACAGTTACTTTTTTTTTTGGTAACTCCAACCTGTAACTTAAACTCGGCTACATTTTTTCGGTAACTAGTAACTAATTTAATAGTTGCATTAATAGTTACTTTATACATATTTTAAACCTCCACAGATCACATTAGGCCTTGCCTCTGCGCGTAAACGTCTTCATCGACGCTTTATTACAATTCAAATGTAGATTTGACATTTATCGTTACTTTTTTAGTAACTGTAACGCGTTACTTTTCAGAACTGACAACTTGTAACTGTAACTAGTTACATTTTTAGTGAAAAAAAAACTGTAACTGTAACTGGATACTTTTATAAAGTAACTTTTCCAACCCTGCATTTTACGATAAATTCACCGTGTCGAGGTCGAACGACTGCCACCGCAAAAGCACGTACGTCGCCACACTTGTTCTTTCAAAAGCTCTCAACTTTTCTACGGGATAAACGTGCGGACTTTTATCAGTAGTCACAAATATTATATTTTGAGATAATTTATACAGCGCCCCTAGAATACATGTATACTTTTCACGTCGTTAAACGCGCTTTAGAAAAGGCAGCGGCGATTTATTCAAGCCGGGCCACTTACGAGTAATGTGAGAACTTGCGAATTTCGTAATTCATCGGGGTTGACCGAGGACGAGTAAATATCGGGAGGACGGCGAGCGGGGGGTACGTCCGCCCGGCAGAGTAGAGAGATTAGTAAATCCATATTATTAGCTTTAATGAGCCGAGACGCTGACCGCCTTCTTGCCTACGGCGAGATCCCGGCAAGGTGTGTGGCGAAAGTCGACTGCAGGGTGGCCTGCCCGGACTCTGAATACGTTCCCGAATACTATTAATCGATTGAAACGACGAACCGGACGATATCCCGCGTGGTTCACCTATATCGGCAGCAAGGTCAGAAACGTTCTTCCCACATTTATCGAAGTCAATCGGACCGACTCGCTTTTTCTTTTTTAGATATCGCGTTTATCTCCCGAACGCGCTTGTTCCGCGACGTCGGAAGCGAAACCTTCTTAACGAAATTATGACATCGCGCGGAGGTGGAAGTGACATTCACGTGTGTCAATCGATTTAAACGCGGCAATTGGCGGCAAAGTGCTCTCGGGAAAGAGTTGCAAGTCGAAAGAATAAATTAATTGTCAGGGCCGGTTGAATTCAATTACCCGATTTTCAACTGTCCATTATCCATCTTCATCGCATCGGCAGTTTCCCGTACGTGCCGCGCATTCCTAGAACGCGTCAAGGCAATCGATAAATCACGCGGTACCGCGAGTAATCTTGCCGTAAATCTGCCGTCTATTGCCGGTGGAAAGAAGGCCGGCGATTTCCTTACGCCAAAACAACGCGCGGGCTCACGAAGGGAAGCGAGCGCAATCGCAATCAGCGACTCCGCTCCGGCTGAATTATATCAGGGACACATTCTTCCTTTTATCGAGCACCACTTGGCCGTTCATTTCCAAGTCGAGCTCGGACACCAGGCGGCTCGGGCGGACCCGCGTTTTTGCGACAGCGTGGCAGCATGGGTGGCGAAGTTACATTAATTGGTCCGTAAGAAAATTATACGATGTTTCCGTCGCCTTTCAATGCAAGCGGATGGACGCGCCGAGGCGTACGAGCGAGAGAAACGGAAAGAGAGAGGGCGAGAGAAGGGAGCGAGAGAGGGAGAGGGATGTACACAGGACGAAGAGTCCGCTTGATCGTAGTCTATGATTATGTTCTTGACTTTCGCGGTCAGGCCTCTTCATCCATGCTTCCACGGTTCTCTCTACGGTGTTCCTTCCATGCCGCTTCGTGCCGCTATTTATAGAAGCTTATTACTTTATTGCAACCGGACTCTGAATGCATTCCGCCCACGCGGTAGTCCGGGCAGCGGCGAGTTCTTTTTTTTTCCTCCCCTCAAGTCCAAACCACTGCACGGGTCATTGCTGCCGCGATCGTTGCAGCTGCGGCCGACGAAATCGCGACAAGACCGCGGCGCGAGCACCGAAACGGAAGCGGCGAAAGGTCACAGCTCGTAACACATTTGCGATCGCGATCTAAGCGCAGATCGGGGTACGGTCACACTTTCGACTTTGAGTAACTAATGTTAAAGAAACATTTTCCGGGAAACTTTTGTACGCAAGATTCGTTATTTCCGAGACGCTTATTGCATCTCGATCTTTGTACTCTTTGTACTCGGAGAGAATTTTCTCTTAAAATTTATCGTGGCAGTTGTGCAATCGTGGGACAACGTGGCGTTTCGAGGAATTTTACGAGAGCTTTTTCAAATTGTACCATACATTTCCCTAGTAATTGACACTTTGTATACATTTTGCTGATAAAACGTATAGTAAAATTTCGAAAAACTTTCATAAAGTTGTTCCACTGTTGCATGATTTTCAGAGTAAATTTTAAAAGAAAATTCTCCCCGCGTGTTCGTGTCTTCTTAACGTCGACTTACGTTACACCCGTGTCTTCGTTTGAGATCACTTTTCGTATTTCAGTCGGTACTTATTACCTTGGCCGTAAAAAGTTTGGCTGGATGCTCGGTGAGCGAGAAAAGTACGAAAGCGTTCGGCAATTTCGCGTCCAAATGGCACAGCACGAAACAATGCAACGTCACTCGTGTTCCACAATTAGTTGCGACGGAGACAGGTGAGGCACGAAGTCACGCCCCTTCGATGTACACGTGAACCCGACTTAATATGTCTCAACTACTCCTTCTCTCCTCCTTTTCGTCTATGTTATCAGTCGATCATCCTGCTTGGAAATCGCGAGTCCTCGTCGACAAAAAGCGCTCGACTTATCTGTTCGTTTCTAAGATTTCTCGTCAGGCACGAGATAAACGTGTCGAGAGGTCGTCGATTCTTACGTCGCTCGATTTATTCAGCCCGACAATCGTAGAAATGTATAATTCCTGGTATTTAAGACAGGAATTACAAGCGCGATGTAATGTTCATTATTAAAATGCGTTTCTGTTTGTGCAACATATGCGGGTCTTCATTGAAGTACGGCGCTTTTAAAGCGCTCCGATGTTTCTCGCGATGGCGAGGAGGATTTTGTCTGACGTTGAGTATCAAGTGAAGCAACGTGCATCGTAACGTGGGCATCGATAGGCGCATGTACCTCTTATCAGATGAACGGCGCAATCTGTAATCTATCATTCGAGTATCTCGTGATTATATGGCTGTCAAAGGGCAGCAATTTTAACACGTGATATAAGCCCTGGTATCGATATAAAGCATATTATTAATCACTCAAAACGACCCCGCGCTATTCGCAATTTCTTTACTTGTGCCGTGCATTGACAAGTGCATTCGGCTGTGAGAGATTACGGACAGTGTAACATTTTGGAAATTACGAGTCAGCTTAAGTTAATTAAATGAGGAAAGCGGATAAGAAAAAAAAGAGAGAATGATGTGGGTACTGCGGCGCTCTTTCTTTTTTTAGTCGCTTGCTCGCTAACAATTATCGTCAATGTAATGAATCATCCGGGGCAAAAGTGTCTTCGCAGAAGGACTTACTTTTCGCATAATACCTCCCGATGGAAAGCGAAACTTGTAATTACGTCTCTCGTTTCTCGGCGGCAATGAAACGAGGCAGTTCGCCCCGATGCGAGCCGTTAGCAATCACGCAACTCGTTGCGGCGATTATCGTACCGGGACGGGTGACTTGCTCTCGAAAAGTATACCTAAAAGCCCCGTAGCGCACCGAGGCACGGAGGAGTATTCAATGATCCTAAAGAGATCCGCGAGCAGTTTCAAGGAAGTCTCCAATGACAAAGGCCACTTTACGGTCCACCCTTCCACTCTGTAACGTAACGAGTTCTTCTTGGAGTGCGCTCTTCTTCGTGGCCGCGAACTGTTCTCTCTAACGACCAGGTACGAAGATATCGTGCTCGATATAATGGATACTTTGGGCCCCCGACCTTATATAACCTGTTGTCCCAGGTGAGGGTCCGCCGCGACACACGCGTACGACAGCTCGTTTTTTATCCTTTCAAAACTCGGAACGCCGCGCCGAGTCTCTTGTCTCCGCGATCTCATTTAGCGACCGCGTCCGAAACCGAGGCTCGGACTCGAGGGGTCCATTCCAGCGAGGAATGAAGATGTCCGATAATACGATCGCGGTGGTCACCAGCGATGATGATCGCGCGACATTAACGGGGCGGGTGGGTGTTAGACGAGAAAAAAAGCGCGGAGACTATGGTAATAATTTGGGCTATAACATTATTAAGTCTACATGCGCACACATCGATCGAAGAAGACGAAAGAAAGATCGAAGACAGATAGGGAAAACGGAAGAAAGACAATTGGAGATGTGATACGCACGGCTAACATTTTTGCTCGTTAAAAGGAGCCGAGCGAGATGTATCTCGCGTACATTCGAATCGTGCGTACCAGCGGAGAAAAATGATGCGGCACGCAATGGCGAGCGAGTTTCGTCCGCAAACGTCTGCGTTAATCGCGAGCGAGGGTACTCAATTACGAAACACGAGCGTTTAAAGGGGGCTACCTCAGCCCCGGCCCGGAGTGTACCCTCGCTGACGGGTAAGCCGAGTCGTCGAACGCGCGAGTCCTTACGATTGACTTCTCGAGGACTGACTGCAAGGAAGACCTCCGGGTACGGTACTCCACCTAATCGCCAGGTCCTTTATTGCTAGCGGTTACTTTGGTTAAGTACCGGGGTCATTGAGAAAATTGTGGGCCTGTTTGCACTGTCAGCCAGTGGACTGGTTTTATTCGGTTAAGCCGACGGACAGCCTATACTTGAACGGAGCACCGGGCGAAATCGCTTTATTAGCCTCGACCGGAGCGCGCGGGATGTAGATTCGACGACGTTTCGCGGGGAAAATGCACGATTTCTTCTCACCCGGTGACCCAACGGGCGCGAAAACAGGGACGAAGATAATTGCATTAATTTGGGACTTGGTTTAAAACGCGGAAGAAACGCGGCAGTCCACGCGGCAGTTGTAAAAGTTATTGTTACTCCTACCTTGTGCAATCTTTTTAGACTCGTGTACTATAATTGATGACCTGATTCCGATCGGAGATCTAAACGCGAATGGAGATCTTAACACGCATGATTTTATCAATCCTGAAGGATGGACTTTATGCAGTTAAGTGACGCGAGATAATTGAGAGATTCATCATTGGATCGACGTTGCCACGCAATTTACGCTATCTCGACGTCTAATTAAAATAATTATCGATTATTGCGGAAACATAGCGTGCAGACCACTGAGGCACTCTATCTCTTTCCCTCTCTCTCTCTCTCTCTCTTTAATCGCCAATGGACGACTGTCGTCGCTGCTCGCATTTGACGACGTAATCATCGAGAGAGGTAAAAACGACGTTGGCGAGCTCAGAGCTCTCGCTCGCGACTAGTCATTACAATTCGCTCGCGCTATAAATAGTGGGAAATTTGCATATAAAATGACCGTGTTTGATTATCGACGCGCGTAGAATGCGCGGCCGACGAACGCGGAAAGCGAAAAATAGCGTCTTGGAGATTTTCCCGGTTTTGTTTCTTTCTCAATTTTACGCGCCTGGCGAAACATTTTTCTCGCGCACTCTTATTAGCTTCCCCGCGCCGCTCGATTATGACATAAATAACGCTGATTGGTATGTAAATTAACCGGTTTGCCGTACCGTACTTTGCACGACGACTTGTCTGACATCGGCTCGATTGTTTACGGATGCGAGTGCCGATTAAAGTTCCCCGGATCGTCACGACGCGTATATCGCTCATCGTCCGCGTTCGCCGGCGCATTGATCTTTGAACTTACACGCGACTCACGAAGGTGACAAGCGCGTACTTCGCCCGTAAATCGGGCTGACGACGTTCCAACACAGGGGACACCCACGCGCAATTTCACGGGACGAATCTGAATTGGAGGGTATAAATCTCTACCCGACAGTCCTAGATTCTTGAACTGTGACGCAATCAGATCGAGAGACCCGCGCGTAAGAAAACGATCGTTATCGCTGGTATTCGATCGTCGAGGAGAAGGAGACTCGCGTTCCTCGGCTCGGCTTTCTTTAGTTCCGCCTGAGCACTAGCGGAAATACAAAGCCGATAGGCCGCAAAGGTGAAAATTAATTCTGCCCTCTTGGCGGAAGGGCGCAAGTTCTGTCCCCGCCGGGGACGTTCAACGGCATGGATGCGCACGGTCGCCGCGATCTGACGGAGATGATAAAACCTCCTCAAAGACAATACGATAATTCGTGCCGCCATTTATCACGGGACTGAGTATTTAACGAGCGCGATCTGATAATAGAGGCGATTTTTAATCTGGATTTCCTTCGGGGTAGCCGGGGCGGGATCCCCGAGTCGGGATCCACGACTTTGATCGAGAGGACGGGGTGGGCCCGCGATCACCCCGGCTTTGGTATCGTACCTTAATGTACCGATCGATCAATCGATCCCTTTCCCCCGAGGAACGAACGGCAGCACGAACACGTGGTAAGGCCGGCCTCTACGTCCGACCTGCGCGCGGACACACACGTAGACGGTGCACGAGCACGTGCGGTTGTGCATCTCTAAACGGATTAGGCAAATTCGGGGCGAGCCTGGTTAATTATCCGAGGCGTATTCGAGGGAAAAGGTATCTTTCAATTAAGACATAAGCGATTGATCAGCCTCGCCGATACGTCGTCCTATTCCATATAGAGCTTTTCTCGCGGATCTATGCGAATCCACGCGCAGCCAAAAGCCTTCTCGCCGAGTTCATCAAGTTTCGCGGCTACGCGACTCGCCTCTCTCCCCCGGATACTTCGAAACGGCTCGGCCGCCGTCGGCACAAAGAGTCACACTCTACTTAATTAATTAAGCACGAAGCGATCGGCGGACGCGCATCGGCATCGCGGGCGCGGGCATACGTGCGCGCGTTTAGACGACTTAGTCCCTTCTCGCCGGTAAGCATCGGTCGGAATTCAGCCCGCTAGATTGAGAGATATTCCAGCCGTCCTCCTCCCGCCCTCCCTCCCCCCCCCCCTCAACCCTTGCCGTCCGCCCCGCGCGCACACAGAGGTGACGGTCAGCGCGTTCGTACGTACCGCGCTCGCGGAGTGTGCGAGGCCTGTTTGAGCGGTTACCCGTGAGAGTGGGGAGGGGGACGCGGCGTGGTTTTTCTGGTGGGGGAGCAGGCCGCTGCGTGCGGTCCCTTCTTCGACGGACCACCCAAGTAGACCGGCTTACGCCGCACGTACACACGTCCGTCCGCCGCACGTACGCGCACCTACACGCGCGTCGCGTGCACGCGGAGCGCGTTCTACACCTACACACCTGCCGCGCGGAGCAACCGTCGGACGCGAACGCACGCACGCATACACGCAACAGCGATTCTCCCCCACCCCCCTCTCTCTTTCTCTCTCTCTGTCTGTCTCTCTTGCGGGGCGAGGAGTCGCATGGAAATCGTGCGCGGCCGTTTATGAATGAACCGAACGACCTGGACGACCATCCGCGTGATTCCGCGCGGAAGGCCCCTCGATTACGCGCCGCCGCCGGGAATCCGTTCGGATTTACAACGTGACCTCCAGTTTCGCGCTCGGACTTTGTTGCACGCCCGAGCGCGTTGCGTTTATGCAGCACGACGCGCTCTCACCGACCGGACTCGTTCAACCCCGAAGGGCCCTGTCCGTCGAGTGTCATATGGCTCGCTGCGAGCCGTTGCGGAAATTAACCGGCATGCATCGTTATGTTCGCACAATACGCATGCCATTTTATTAATCTCATTCGCAGCGTCGCCGGGGAAAAATGTTGACACATTCTCCTTTAAATTGAGATCAATAAGCTCTGTAACATATCGGAGTGAGTGGTCCTATTGTTTTCTCATTCTCGATGTCATTGAATCTCTGTCTTCTTCTCTACTATCTGACTCACGGTGAGATAGAAAACCGTTGATTAGTCAGATACTAGAGAAAGAGATACAGATTTACCCAACAGCACCTTTTTTTTGTTCCGAGAGAGGGGAAAACGCTTTTACGCGTACCATCAGGCCGGTCCTGGATGGTTATGCCGGACTCACCAGTGAATATCAATATCGAGAGAGACAATTCATCAACATCGGAAAACACATTTATCAACATCTAGAAGGACACTCATCAACATCAACTTCGAGAAAAACATTTATCAACATCTAGAATGACGCTCATCAACATCAACTTCAAGGGAAAACATTCATCAACATCCAGAAAACACTCGGCTGATTCTTCAACATCAAATTTTGATTCTTCAACATCGAATTCTGATTCTTCAACATCCAATTTTGATTCTTCAACATCAAAATTTTTATTTTTCAACATCTTGTCTTGCCTTGATATATATATCATATATACACACATAAATATATACACATATATTATAAAGTTCTACGAGTGAGATTTCTGGAAATTCTTAAGAGTCGAACTTACTGCGTGAAAATAACGCACACGGCATTCGATCCGTAATTTTCTCACGGCACGTTCGTAACGGTTAGTAAAAGCGTTCCCTCCAGCGCTGTCCAATCTTTCGTAATAATTTCACGTCATTCTTAAGCACTCAATCGGGCGATAACTCGCCTCCCGATGCTACGTTATGCATCACTCGCGTAACTCCAGTGCGTAAAAGAGGAATTATTGCCCGTCGGCTGCCACGCTCGAGAGTGACTCCCCGCGCGGCACCTTATTAGGGGAAACACAAACACGCGCGGGTCTTCGCCGATTCGAAGTTGCCGCGCGCGCGAGCGGCGCGGCAAAGCGGAAACCGCTCGGCGAGACGCCGCGAAATCGCGAGCCTGTTCCCAGCATCTCCCAGGCTTCTCGGAAGGAAACCGAGTACCCGCCGGTAAATCAATTGGGCGCATTAGCGAGCGAATAGAATTACGCCCCGTCGCGCGGAGAACGGCGGCGGGCCTAACAGGTGTTACGCGACTTTATAACGCGCGGAGACCCGCGTACCTCGCCGCGCAGTAATGCGCGCGTTTTACGCCGGCCACTTTTCAACTTCCACCGCTGATCGACGGCGGAACGGCGCTCCCAGCTTGGGAAAGCGAATCCCTTTCGTTTCTTCCTTCTCCTTTCTAGCACAAGATATCCTAACGTTAGGCATTTTGTCCAATCGGTCTCTGTGGAGCTAAATACCGCTTAAATCGAATTACGCGGTTCGCCTGTACAATTTCTGATTTCAATGTTGCGTTCCTAATGTCGGACTAGCAATAAGCAACCGCGGCTTAAAAAAAGGTTCGGAAACACATACGTCTCGCTCATAATTATTTACAAAATTGATGTAAGGAATGACACAGGTTTATTGTCAGTAAATGATAAACGAGAGGAAAAATTATCAGACGATCCAAGTGGCAAATCATTTATTTAATAATCCCACAACGTTTTGATTTTTCAGTTCACAAACTTTTTGTGATATAGAACGTAGACAATTTAAACCACTTGAAAGGGACCGCAGTCGCGACGACCGAAACGTTTTGTGGGTTTATTAAGTAAACCATTTACCAGTTGGGTCGTCTAATAATTTTTTCTTTCGTCGATACGGGGAGTTCAATTTATTATCGGGGCAAATGTGAGAGAAGGAAAGAGAAACGTCGCAAGGCGGTTACGTACGGTCGATTCTAACTAAATAGGTCGAAGCCGACGCAACGACTTTTCGCGAGATTGCAATCGAAATCGAGTGCAACGGTTGGACGGTGATGCATGGCGGTTTTGACTGACGCAGATAAAGGGCGTAACAGTCCTTGCATTATGCCACGGCTCATTACTGCAATTAGCATGCTAATCCCAAGCCAAGATCTGTCTAATGAATATGAAAATTAGTACCGGCGAATTCAAAGCAGTGTCGAGGCGCGTGGACACGTACACCTGTACGCGTGAGAGGTGTCTACGTGAAGGCAGATACGCATCGTTAGGCGATACAATCCCCGTATTTTATGTCGGACTTTCGATCCGAGGAAAAAAAAAGACTTCAAGTGAATCAGATGTATCGTTGACAATAAATGTGTGCAGCGTGCGTAGTAAATCAAGTCAATTGTTTATTGCGAAATAATTAAGGATAAAATACGTAATTGCTCACGTATGACACACGTCTGGGCTGTAATACTCGTAATTCTTATCGCTTCATCGTAGGCTCGTCGAGCGTTTAAACAAAGTAAGAACGGGAAGGCATTTTGTTAGTTCGGCATTAAAGCCTTCGAGCGAGGGAGATAAGCATCGGATCGTGCACCTGCTGCAGAGTTTATGACTTCATCCTGGACCAGCCGATCGCGTGAATCGCGAGTCATTAACGGTGCCCCGAGAAAGTGTACTTTTCTTGCCGGTTCCAATTTGTGCGAGCTAAACTTAGCATCCCGCCGGCAATAACTATATTTTACGGATTATCAATCGATATCTCTCCCCGTTATAAGACTGAGGATTAACGCACTATTATATCATATCGCAAACTAATTGAACACGCGATGACTAAATATTACGTACGTATCTGTCATAAGTATGAGATGTGGCCCGTGTCCATAGTAATAAATAGGAGTGCATCTTCGAGGAGGGTAGGCACTAAGACGCGCCACTTATTAATTTTCGGCGAGAGAAATAACGGGCTTGGGCTGGACAAGGATTCGAACCTGGGACTTTCCGCTTGCCGGGCGAATGCTCTTCCAACTGAGCTATCCAGGCCCACGCTCGAAATCCTTCGTGCTCGCCTACTTTATTTTTCAGTATCGACTTTCGGATATTTAAGGATTTAATTGCAAGTCGTTTTCACTCGAAGAAATTCGGTCCCTTTAAACAATCTCGAAAATTTACTACAGTCGATTTTTAACTGAATTAGTGTACTATTGTACTATTCCTACTGAAAAAGTAGGAATAGTGCACTAGCAGCGCGACTAGAACTTGGTCCAAGTTCTAGTTTCGAGAAATGTGCATGCCATCGACTTGCAGCTTTTATGGAATAGCCGCAAGTCGATTGGCTACACATTTCACGGATCTAAAACTTGGGCCAAGCATCTAGCATCATGGCCTCAAGACAGGAGGATATAGCCGAGTAATATAAAAATATAACGATGACGGAAAACGTTATGCTAGAAATATGTATCCAAAGTTGGACAACGGGCGGTCAAGTTCGTAAAGTTTCTCACGAAATTCAAGATACGCGCGAGATTATGTGACGGCCTTGGAAACCCGACTCTAGGGTTAATTACGTCGGCGAAGAATAATGCGCCGCGACAGAATTTCTTTTAAGCAACCCGCCACCCGCTGATGTTATCTCGCGGGGATTTCAGCGAGACGGGTTAACGAATCCTAGCGTCCGAATTAATTATGTGAATTCGAACGGAGGACGGAGCAATTCGGGAAGACCGTGTCAAGGGTGGGGAGTGTCGCCATGCGATAACGAGCCATTAAATGATTGTCGCGGCGGGGAAACGGTTTTATTATCGTGTCGCGGCACGATAAGCCCTCGGCAAAACTGCCGTCAATTCCCCGAGGGGGGAGGGGGCGGGGACGAACACTTCATTATAAACTTTTGATTGCCTACAACCACCGTGAGCGCAATTAAAGCGGATTTCAAGTTCGCCGTGCGGGACATTAGATCGTCAATTAATAATGACGCTCAATACAAATCGTCGAAGCGTCGAATTGGTTGACGACGAAAAATCGACTGTAGTACATTTTCGAGATTGTTTAAAGGGACCGAATTTCCTCGAGTGAAAACAACTTGCAATTTCTTTCGCATGTTTAATCAAAGCTTCAACCAGTGTGATGTTTCAAATGATATATCGTAATTATTACCGGCGTAACAACTTGTTGCGGTGATAAATAAAGATGACGTGGAGACACGTGTGGTATATTACCTGTTTTTCAAGTTAAATATTTTGGTTTCTTTTCATCGTCATAAATAAACCTACAGAAGATATATGAAATATCTCGTGTACGTGGTTATACAAAAGCATAAATATGTCTTTAATATACACAGGTTATGTAAATATATATCTTAATTACTTGTCGTTTGTTTAGAAAAATAAACTTGCTCGAAGCATTCGTAGACGAAGGTAAGAGGACAAATCTAGGATTTTAAATAACGCAGGAGCAGAAGCTCCATGAATATGCATAGGAAATGTATACAAAAAAACATTAAGCTGAATAACTGAAATATATTTCCCCGACAAGTAAAGGTGCACGTAGCTGGTGTGATGAAATTTTGCAAAACGTTTACACGTGCGTTGCTGCAATGGCACAGAGAGATGTTTATCTTGGCGCGTCAGGACTTGAGAATATTCTCCTTTAGAACTCTTTTGTACCTATTAAATGCTACATGAGAAAGATCGTTCCTCGTACAGTATCCGCCGTACATGAATAACAGGTAAACGTTGACGCAGGCAATGCAAATGGCGTACACGTCTATTCACGTTCAGCGACGAGTGTAATTTCAATACTACGAAGTCGAATGGCTACTTTTTTTTTAAAAAAATACAATTACAATGAATGAAAAAATGTGAGCATTGAACTTTCAAGTATACGAACTGGAAGATTAGTAAAAAGATTTGATGGAAAAACGAAATAAAATTAATACATTTCCGACTAATTCTTCACGGAATACTGAGCAGCGTAGAGTAGAAATAAAAGAGTCGGTTCTTGAACGTGTATACACGGGCGGTCGCAGAAACGTTTGCCGAGATAATGTGGCGTAAGTTGGGCATAAGCGATTTAATGAGAACCAGAAGGATGCTTGTAAGAGCAGATTCGAGGCGGATCCTGTCGGACTCTTTTGAGGTTGACGTCAGTGCTCGCGGGAGGAAAGGGAGATGAGAGAGGGAGGCTGGAGGGCCTCCGCGAGAGAGGCGCTTTAAGAATCGCGCTCGCCTCGGCATTCGTCCGATCGTCCCGTTAATATCGCGAAATTAAAAGCCCATAATTTATGGGCCGTTTGAGGACCTGGTGCTATCCCCTGAATTATGGCTCCCTTAACTAGACTTGAGTTACGACGAGCCGCTGCGGAACCCGTCCTCCTTCGACTCCTCTGCTCTTTGAGTCCGCTCGCCTCCTCCTCTCTTCGCCCCCCCCCCCTCCCTCGACTTCTCTGCCATCCACCACCCGCTCTTTTGAGTTCGAAGTGCGAGGTGGTATATCGTGCTCCTCGATTTTCAGATACCTATTTCCGTCGTGGCACCTTCACTCGAATATGAAGTACCGGTCGGCTTTAAATCTCTTTCTCTCTCCTTCCCCCTTTTCCGTCTGCCCTTTTTATTTCGCGCACGCACGTCCTTTTATTATGCGCACCGCGTAAAATGGAATCCGCGCGGCGCAAACTGCCAGTTCTTTGTTCCCCCCCTCCCCCCGACATAAAATCGGCCTTGAGAGAAAACAAAAAGTGTGCGCGTGTAGGTTTGGAAATTATAAATTAAAAAATATTCAAGCATTTCGAGAGATTTTGATTACTCCGCTGACTTAAGTACAGTATTGGTAATTTTATTGTGCCGCTCAAGCCACCACGTTATATTCAACTGTGTTTCGGGCTGCACCGGCCACTTAGACAATTAGTAGCCTTTAACCTTCATTTGCCATCTGTTGCCGGAAGGACATAAATGTCGGCCATTCTTCTTAAAGCCACCACAACCGGTGCAGTAGTTTTTATTGGCTGACGGTAGCCATGCTCTAACGTGAATAGCCATAGCGAGAAAAATGTCTACTTTGGCAGGTCTGCCTATTATATCTCGCTAAGAGTTACGTAATCGTCCGTTGAAAGTTTAGCTATGCGTAGCGATGAAGTTTGATTTGCTACGCCGGATCTCAAACTTGTACCCCGAGACATTCTGCGGACCTTCTAGCTTTACAGAATGGATCCCGTTCTTCTATCTAAGTGCCATTAGAGCGTGTATAAATACCCGGTTCTCTTCTTCAAGAGCTCTCAGGGGTCTCGTAGCGGAGCACCTGTTTCACGACGCGGTCTGCCACGGAGGTTCCCAAGTAGGTAACAATTTTCCTTAAGTAGCATAACGTCTCCCGGCCAGGCCGCTTATCGACGCTGCTGGTTACATCCTTTTGGATCGTTCGAGATCGAAGAGAGAAAGGGATAAATCGGGGAAACACACATGTCACCGGGTAATAAAAGCCGTTTCGACCAGACGACCGGAAATAATTCAGACACGCCCCGCTTTTCTATCACGGACGTCGATCGTTGGAAAACGATTACACGGTCAAAATCTTGCGGTCGAAACGGTTATTCCCAGCATCCCGTTTTCTTTGTACCTTTAGCCGGTGAAAAGTGCCCCGGCCCTTCGTATCGCGCTACATTTTCACGGCTGTTGCCTGAAAAATTTACGACAAATCGTTGTTGAAAAACGCATAGTTGCAAATTGCAAGTGCGGTATTTTTATTTTCATTTGATATGAAAATAACGAGATTTTGATGAGCGCCGCGCAAATTATTCGTTTCTGATCGCCATGGCGTGCTCTCGTGTGCCACGCACTCATATATCGTAGCCCCGTGTAACTCATTTACGTTCGTTTTATGTACAGCTTAGATAGAATCATAAATACACTGTACGCGCGATATTTATAATTATTTGGCTTGCGACAGACCGCACACGAAGGTGGAATCGATGAAGTCTATTCGAGAAATGAACACACTATTGTCACGCATAACGTTGGATTTACCTGCGAGTGCCATCGAAGTTGGCGCTGACAAATTGTTTATTAACTGTACTGCAGTTAATAAACGGCTAATAACTCCGTTTACGGTCCCCTCGATTATATCCGCTGTAAAGTATTTTCCTTACGGCCAACTCGTAACGACGTCTTAACTCTTGTATATTTATTGAGGAAATTAAAATGGACCATACGTCCGCCGCGGAATGCCGTTTTCCTTGTGTACCAATGGATTTATCATTACTTGATAAATATTGTACACTCCTCGTCGATCACGGACGACACGTCATTTTCGCTCGTAATACCAAAGGTCGTACGTCGGAATTAATTAAATCCGCTTAAATGACTGTGCTTTCTATACGATCGAGGCGGTACATAAATTGCCAATAGATCTCCGTAAAAGCGTTTGGTCATTCCTTAGGAAGCGTCGAATATCACGCCTCATGTTTACCAGTTTATTAGGCGTGTACAGCGGGATATTAAACGCACGCGAAAATATCTTCCGCGCTTTTTTTTCTCTTCTACCAAATAAATCTAGACGAGTGTATTCCTTACTTTCCCGGACAGGCATTACGTAGCGAATGTGATTGCAAACCTGCCGATAATCACCGATGCGACCGGCTTCTAAGAGCCCAAGCACGTGTTACACAAAACCATTTATGCTCTGCGCTGCACAACTGCAGACACGTGTGCAGTATGTGCATCTAGACGAAAGAGAAGAAGAAGAAGAGAGAGAGAGAGAGAGAAAGAGAAGGAAAGAGAGGTGAGATCTCGTTCTGTTCGCGTACGTGCTCGCTGTCATACATTAGAGTTAATTAAGTGTGTTTAATTAAACTCGTTGCTCCCCTTTTAATGCACAACTCCTTCCACTCGCAGCAGTTACCAGCACTTCTCTCGACAGTCGACATTTGCCATTCCCGCTTCCACCGCCGTCTTCGTTTTCCCCGTTCCGTTCCTCGCTGATGGACTTAGAAGTGCTAATGGCTCCGGCTTCGATTCCAAGTATGGCTGGAATTTCTCCTGACCGGTGGAGACGGCTCTCCTTCAAACCGAGAGACCGGAACGAGGCGCGAGCCTTAAGATCCACGGTCTTTCTGCTTCGAGGCGAAACGCGAAGCTGCGGATATTGTATCTCAAAAGCGCGTGTCCGATTCGAAAATTAAGTTTCGCCGTGAACCGAGATGAATCTTACGCAAAGAGGGACAGAGAGAAATTGCTCTCGAAGACCGCCGAGAAAGTTTCAATTATTGCCACGTTCGATACTTCTCCAAGAACAAACCGATCCCGCGGCAAGTTTGACGCAATGCGGTACGATTGGTACACTCTTCAAACGAAACGATTAATAAATAAAATCTCGTTGAATTCGCGTCGGCTCGTAGCAATTATCGGTCGTCGGCTCGCAGCGGTCTCGCCGTGTGCGATAAACAAAATGCCGTTACGCGAAATGCGCAGGGAGACGGAGGTATCGCGGCCGCTTCGCGGAAACGTCTCGCAGCCACCGCTCGGCACGAGAGTCCGCGGGGGCAATAATCTTACGCGCCGTCGCATAATGTACAGAAGCGAAAAATTAAGTACGCCAGTTCTTTCCACCGGGCCGCGGCTTTTTGTCCAGCCTCCGCGAGCGTCTCGGCCAGGTGAACGCGCGCGCCGGTTGCGCTATGATATTGCACCGTGGTCGTCGTCAATCGATAGCGGCCGCGGTGCGGCGACCGGGAACGAGCGTGCACATGCAATGCGTATACAGGTGCACATGCGAGCGCACACATGCGCGCGTACACGGACGGAGGTAACAGGCGATTCTTAGGAGACGTAATGGCACCCCGGCTCTCTCGCAGGGGGAGAAAATGGGAGCGAGGATGTGTAAAAGGCAATTGCCTCTCTTCGCTTATGGTCCGACGTAGCCGGCGACTCGCATAACTTGGCCTGTACGAGCGGCGCGTCGCGCACCTTAATGCCTCGTGTGCATCATGCGTAGCGTTGCGTGCGTCCGCGCGACCCTGCCGGCGCGGCGGACGTGTTTACAAAACGGCAATTTCACAAGGATAATTATGAAATATGCGAAGACGACGGCGAAGACGACGACGACGACGACGACGACGACGACGGACGAGGACGTCCGCCGATTCTCTTCTTTTTACGCCGGCCCTAATCGCAATTAAATTCGCCGGTTTATCGCCGTCCGCAATCGCCGCGCCACTCACGGATGATGTATCGCGCATCGGCGAATGTACCGGCCCGTAAAGATTTCGCACCGCGAGTCGAGGAAATGGTTTTCCTCTAATTAAATGGAGATAACAAGTTGCGGGGCGAATGCGCGACCCGGCGGGGATCCCGGGACGAAACGTCTGTCGAGTGGGCACATTTGTGGAGGGTATTGACCCCAACATTCCTGGGGAAAGTGTAAAAATTATTTTCCACACAAAACATTTCTGTTATGTGTGAATACTTTCAGCATCTTTTTATTCGCGGTCTTTATATTCTTTTCTGTTGGACGAACCGCGCGCTTTTGCGAACGCACTCTCTTGCTCTACTCGAGAATTGCTCGGTCGTATAAGGGTACCCGTGATATCCTTTTAGCCCTACGTCCTACCTTCCGATTAATCTCAATTGCCGAAGATACGTATAGAAAAATGTCAGTCAACATAATGTCGCCTTGCAGTTTAATCTATTACAAATCGTTCGCGACCAATCTCAAACGATGTGCTGAAAAACGAGCGGAAAGAACCTTCCTGTAGTAGCAACTACAAGTCGATATAGCTCGCCGAGCTCGTTCCTTTTCTTTTCCTTTCCTATCGAAAGATCCGGCGGGGGAGAGGGGGGAGGGGAGCAGGAGCAGTCCTCTTAATTTCATTCCCTTCTTGGGCCGATACCCATTTAACCGCGCTCTCGTACATAATAATGTTGCACGTCGTTAAGTCCGACGTCTGTATGCGCTCGCGCACGCACATATGCACTCGCCAGATAAACCGTACGTACGCTCTTAATTACGGCGGAAACATTACAAAGTCGTCCCGCGCGCTGCTTGTCGGCCGTTAATAAAGGGCAATATCTCTCCCCGCGGGGAAAAAAAATACTGCCCGGCGCGAGGGAAGTCCCAGCGCGCCGATATCCGGTTCTACGCGGCGCGGTCGGTCGATGCAGATTGCAATTGGTAACGGCGGAATGGGCCTTTGATTAAGACAAGGCCGATCCCTGAGCCGAAACGAGCTTTCGCGACTTTTTTGCGCCGGTAGTTGTCGACTTTAACGCTCTAATGCGACCCGCCGTCAAATTGACCGTGGCCGAGGTGAAGCCGGGTTGCCACGGGTGAATTCATTTCACGAATTTATTAAGCTTCAAAGATCGCGAGAACAACGACGCGGGGGATTTACGTCACGTTACAGCGTGAAGATTGTTAAAGAAGAAACGTTCCGCGAAACAATCGTGTATTTGAGAGATGACAAAGCCCGTGTCAGACTACGGATTCAGATTAGATTGAAATTCGACCAATCCAGAGCAAGGCCCGGTTTCGCCAACGTTGTTCAAACTTTAAGCTTAGCTTATTTCGTTCTTTGTCTCTTTCTAATTGTTACCCTAGAAAGAAACAAACGTGAGTTAAACCAAGACTAAAATTAAGCAACGTTTGGTGAAACCGGGCCTAGAAGCTCTCTAATCTCAAGTTTAGCGAATTTTACTCGGGGAGGCAGGCACTTATTAATTTTCGGCGAGAAAAATAACGGGCTAGACCGGGATTCGAACCTGGGACCTTCCGCTCGCCAGGCGGACGCTCTATCGACTGAGCCATCCGGGCCCACATCTTTCGCGTGGACGGAATTCGGTATTGTAACGAAAAATCTTGGAATCACGGTAGAAGAAAACGTTACTGCTACTGGAGGTATACGGAAGAGCAAGGCCGCGGGAGGAAGCTGCGAAGTCGCACCCGCGCGCAGGCAGGTTGACTGGGTTTCTATTTACAGGCCGTGCGCAGGCTTAAATTATCGACGGTGTACCGGAGTGAACGCCCCCGTAATTACGTCGGCCGGCAATTAAGCGTCACTGTAAAACGCAATATTTCCGATTAACAAGGGGACGGCTCGTTATGAGATTCAGGGAACGAAATATTTATCGCGGCTCCCGCGGGAGGAACGTCCGGCGCGCAGGAGGTTCCAGCGTGTCCTTGCCAAAGGCTGGCGGCGCAAAACGCGACCGACGGGCAGGTTAATCATCATTAAGACGGAAACCCGGCTCTCTCCTACGGGCCACCCTCGGAGGATCCTGAGTAACGATTGCGGGAGCACGCGTCGCATTAAGGTCCGCGTAAATTCGCCAACTCGTCGAAATCGCCGCTTAATTTCGCGTTGCGAGGCAGTTCGCGTTTATCGAGGGAGTCTTAAATTGCACTTTTACCATTCTCGGAATAATGCAGGCGATATACCCGGCCACGCGGAGCCCCATCCGCCACGGCACGGCTCTCCGGCTCGCGGTGTAAATCGCCGTTGCCGTACGAAAGTGCAAACCGCGGTTGTCCCTCGGTTTTAAAGCACGCGATTTATTGCGAATCGCGTGAGTTCCGTTAACGGCGCAAAAGAGATTGCGTAAACTCAACTATAATTAAGCAGCCTCCCGACGTGGAGGCTTACTAATTTCCAGCTAATCGCGCGATTTGTAAGTATAAAAGCGTCGGCCGGCAAATAATCTGGCGATAAAGATGCCCATCCCTTTGCGATGGGGGAAAAAAAAAGAAGAATCGAGACCCTTTGTGACATCTGTTAATGGCACGAAGCAAAATTGCAATAAGTACGCGGTACTGCGAAGAAAGTAATTTCGTCGAGGGGCGTATCGCCGCGTTGTTAATTGCAGGCTCCCGTACGTTTTCGCGTTTGCCAACGAAAATAAAGAAAATAATATGGAAATTATCGCGGTGCGGGTCAATCATCATTAAAGGCAAAAACTCACCGGGGGCTTTCTTCACGCGACTACCCTGCGGACACTGAATAACGGTTGCACGAGAAGGTATCGCGAATCAACAATTCCCGTTAATTCGTGAATTCTGCGTCGGTATTCGTACACGCGGGGAGAATCGTCTCTTAAAGTTTGTCCTGAAAATCACGTAATCGTGCGACCACACGGCACTTGGAAGAATCTTATCAGACTTTTTTCAAATTGTACCATACTTTCTACCAGTAATTATACCTGGTAAACATTTTACTAGTAAAGTTTCAAAAACTCTTGTCTTCAGGGTAAATTTTCAAAGAAAATTCCCTCCGTGTATCCGTCAAGCGCGTCGTGCTTTAAAGAATGGTTTACAAATTAACGACTCAAATTTCCCTGCAATATCGCGGGCAAGAAATATTTTTAGTCGTTCTAAACTCCGATTTGACACAACTTTACTGGGACGTCGTTTTGCACCGGGGGGGCAATAAATAAATTGCTCCGTTTACGGTTTAGGCACGGACGAGCCATCACGCAGTCGTGACTAACATCCGGATAGTTCGTTCTGCAGTGTGTAACCGGGATAGGAGGAGCGGACTGTGTTACCGATATACAAAAAGGGGAGAACGGGAGAAAAAGACGTTTCGGCCGCAATTTATCACTGTTAGCCCACCCTCCAGGAGGAGCACTGCGCTCTGGTGATTTCATCGGCACGAGTTAAAAAAGTGGCATCGACGCTGACGAGTCAATTCATCTCTCGTTCCACTGACCTGAAACGTGGATGACGTCAGGCTACGATCGCGCGCGAGAGCGACGCCGGGCTTAGAATCCCCCGTGTGTACGAAGCGAGGAATCGTGAGCCCGTGAATCATGTCCATTCTGGGCTGAGAGATTCCGCAACAAAGCTTATAATTTTCTTTTGCAAGGTATGTTATATTCAACGCGAGATGATACTTGTCTCGCAGCCGACCGTTGACTTTCGTCGACCACCCGAGTATTAAAAAAAAATACTGCAATTTTAGGAAGCAATTATTTTCATGTGCTTAGAATGGATCGCGTACGATTTCAGCTTCAGCTTTAGACTCAGATTTTTAGACTCGCTTGAGGGGATTTAATTCAGTCATTAATTTACACGGAGAGAATTTTCTCGAAAAATTTATCCTGAAAATCATGTCTTCGAGGCGACGACATCTTGGCATTTCGAGGAACTTTGCTGAGAGTCTTTACTCTACCTTTCACTAGGACAATGTATACCTGCTGATTGTAAGTATAGTCACTAGTAAAATGTATGGCAAAATTTCGAAAAAGTCATCAAATTCCTCGAAGTGCTGATTACGTGATTTTTTCAATTCAAGCAGCACCTACACTCACTTCGGGAAATTAAGCTTCGTTCGCTCTAAGCTATGATAAGTTCATACTCAGCCGATGGTCTCTCGTAAAGATCGCTTCTCCAGGCTTCCGAGAAGCCCGCGTCCGCGGAGCCGTCGTCTCCGGTCCCGGAAACACGGAAATCAGTCGTGGAGCGCGTCAGGGTCGCGACGGAGAGTAAAGGGTTCGCAGGGGAAAGAAGGACGAGACGCGAGAGCGGTGGAGAGAGACGAGTCGCTCGCAGCCGCGCGTCGCAGCCTCGTCCGGCAGTTCGTCCCGCGGCGTCCGTATCGAATGCTAATTAAACGGGTGTCGACTGTATCAAAATACCTAACGGCCGCGCGGCAGCGAGGAGAGGCGAGTGCGGACCGATCGGCCGCGGAGCGAGTGCCGGGCCACGGTATAGTTTTCGGGGAGCCGTGGAGCCTAATGTATGCCAGTGGGCTAGCACGGTGGTCCCGCGGCACCGTGTGGGTGGTCCACGTCCTCCTGCCAAGGCACTCCCCTATGCTACGGGCACTGCTATGTGCACTATATACTCTCTCTCTCTCTCTCTTTCCTCCTTTCTGTCTCTCCTTCTCTCCCATTCTCTCTCCTCACTCTCCCTTTCTCTTGCCCTCCCGCATTTCCCTGCATTTCGCCCTCTCACTCTCGTCTTCCCGTTTGCCCCCTCGGCCCTCGCGCGGGGTGATACGCACGCGAGAAACGCTTTCTCCGTCCCTCTCCCTCTTTCTCCCGGCCGGACTTTCCGTTTCCCTCCTCGCGCCATGCGTCTCTTTCCTCGTTCGCTTCTCGTCACGTAAGTTCGCGCATTTAGTTACGCGTTCAAACACAGCCGGCTGTGTGGTAGCCGCCGCGAGATCCGTGTAAGAGACCGGGCCTCTTGATGCACCGTCGCGCTGTCATGAAGTCATGACCGATCTGTCAGTGCCTCCGTCTTGCTCGGGAGCGCTACGGAGCGTTAGGCGCGATCGCGTGGATCGTTTTTCGACGACCGCGAGAAGACCGAAGGCTACGACGACTCTCAACCTTCCCCGGTAACGTGGTGAGTCCCGTGCCTGCTCGACGTATCGGCTCGACCGTTTGCGGTTCATTCGACGAGCGTGTAAAAAAAAAGGAACGCTGTATAATGAAAGGATTACTTTTAATACCCGGGATTATCCGCGCGAAAACGCGTGGCGTCTCTCCTGCCTAAGGCGAAGTCCTACGCGTATCGTTTACCGCCCCGACAAAGTAGCGGTCTTCGCCGGAGCGAATAGCGTGTAACGCGCCAGCGTGCGTACTCACGTGCATCTTAAATCTCTCACTTTATCCACATTTCTCGCACACGTGCGTGGCACAGCACGCCGCATTAGCGGTCTCCTACGCGAGAGAAAATAACGCGAGCCTATTCGTATCCGAGGGATACGTGAATGCCGGTTTGTACAGGTCTTTATCCATTGATGCCCGGACCTCAGTTTCACTAGGATTCACATTTCCATAATCTTTATTTCCATCTGTACCTCGACGAGCTTCGGGCTGTAGTTCACGCGGCTTCTATAGAAATCTGTGGTAGCGCATACATACCGAGGGGGAAACCGCTGACCAAAATCTTGTACACCAATGCCCACTAATGACCACTTCGCGGAGCGAATGAGTCTAATTCAATGAATGGCAATTTGATCGTTTCCTCTCGCGAGTCTCAGTATTAAATGCCCCCGCGATTAAACGCCGGATAAACTTCACCCAGGCTTTCCTTAATAATTCACAGAAACCAAGCCAAGCGCTGTTGACAATTCAATATTTGCATTCCAAAAGGAACGACGCATAAACTGCAAATTTGCCAAACGATTTATGGATCATCCGCAGCTCGGGATGAGTAATGCGAAAGCGCGTAGCGGAGTGCGTGAAAGGCTGGTGGTAGAGAACAATACGTAAGCGCTTAAGACTGCCTCAAGTCGTAGACGTAAGGCAAGGCGGAGAAAAACTCAAGTCGTGATAGTCTATTGTATTCGACTTGAGTTTTTCTCTGCGTGAAGGGCTGATGGCAGGCAACAATCCGTAAGCGCTTAAGCCTGTCTTAAGTCGTAGACGTAAGGCAAGGCAGAGAAAAACTCAAGTCGTGTACAATAGACTTTCATGATTGAGCGCTTAAGCCTGTCTTAAGTCGTAGACGTAAGGCAAGGCAGAGAAAAACTCAAGTCGTATACAATAGACTTTCGCGACTTGGGTTTTTCCCTGCCTTGCCTTAGTACCCTGAGCAGAATAGCTGTCTTGCATTCTTAAGTCACAAGACCAGTTATTGTGCGTTACTTTAAGACGAAGGTTTAAAACACAAAACATTGTCTTAAGAGTACAAGACAGCCATTCTGCTCAGGTCAGTCTTACGTCTACGACTAGGACAGTCTTAAAGCGTTTACGGATCGTTCTCTGCCATCAGCCAGAATCATAAGCGTTAGGTCACGTACTGATCGTCCATATTGCTGGGCTTGCTTGCCAGCGGCGTACGACATACTTACTTACTACCTACCGATGCACACTCGCCGGTTCCAACCGGGCGTCCGGAGTGAGGGAAAGGAAGCATAGTAGGGAGAGGCGGAGACGAAGGTGGAGGCGCACACTCGCGCGCACGTGTGGTCGACGTTGTATCGCTCAATTGAGCGAAACGCTGCGAAACCGGTCCGCGGGTTTCGGACAGCCGGGGACGACAGCCGCGCGTCACGTCGTTGCCGCGACTTTGACTAATTCGCCGGCATTCGGGCCCCCAGTCCTCGTCTTATCCGGCGGGTAAATGGGATTGGGGGACGGGAGGGGAAAGGAGCGTCTAGGCTGAGATAATACGATGATGAGAGTAGCCGCGACCTGGCGAGTTAACGAAGCTATCTTAAGGGGAGAAATTACTCGGAACTCCCCGAGCCCCGGGATCGCCCGTCGTGGTCTCCTTCTCGTTTCCTTTGTATTTTATACCCTCGCTTCTCGTACGGCTTCGGAATTATTAACGTTTGAATACGCCAGATGGACGATTGATCCGTCGTAAGCGTCGCGGAGATGACCGATTTCGACACCGTTTTCATGGGGGCTCGTTTTAATCTCGATTATACGGCCCATTGTATTCGCGGTCCCTGAATCTTCATCGAGCGCCCGCGTGGGAAGAAGATCGCCAGTTATTATTGCGGAGGAATGGAAGTAATTTAAATTTAGTTATTCACGATTTTGTCGGTCGCCTCGCTATCTAGCCGCCCCCTTCACTTTCCTCGCACATAAATTATTAATGGGATTATTTGCCGCGTTATGAATCCCCGAATTATGCCGCGACGCGGCCCGATCGATTGTCTCAATCGACACGCGGCGAAACTCGCCGCGGTGCTTCGCGTGCATTAATTATGCCATGAATAATGCATGCGACCGGACTTATTTACAGTCGTTAAATAGTCTTCCGGAGCTGCCTCGAGCCTCCGCAGCGTTCATGCCGAGGCGAACGTTGATTTAGACATTTCGTGCCCACGGAACCGATACGATCCTCGGTTTGAGCAACGCGCGTCTCGAGTGTCTGGCCTATTAACGAGACGCCCGGGCGTCTTTCGTTATCCGCCAACACTGTGTACGTACATGATGCATACGTCGCGCAACATACCGTTAAATAGCTTTCATGGGACCTAATGAAAAGTCCCGAAAATAGCCTGCAGCGGGAGCGGGAGCTTAGGCCCGGCAATGAAAAATTGCCAGCGGAGACGTAAAGTGCGAAACGGTAAGAATAGTTTCGCGTGCGTAGGCAGATGATGAAGAGAAACGCACGCGTGAAGAAAGAAAGAGAGAAGGAGAGAGAGAGAGGGAACACAAAAGGGAAAGAAACGAGCGCGAAGAAGGAAGAGAGAGAGAGAGAGAGAGAGAGCCTGGTGGGCCGGGTTTTATTAATACGCTTGAGGACAAATTAGCCAGTTGATTGCACGATTTAATTATAACCGTCTCCCTCTCTTCCAGACCCCGCTGCCCATCTCGTTCCATCTCACGCGAGAAAGAGAGAGAGTGAGAGAGGGGGGGGGGGCAATAAATAGGAGAGAAAGAGACCACCGAAAGGAAAGAGATCGCCGAGACCCTGTCGTGCTGCAGTATTAAAACGTCGACTGCTTTATTAACGGAGCGCTCGGACACGCTCTTTCCTCTTTCTACGTGAGCGGGTGCGTGAACGCATAGTGTTGTCCTGCCACAAAGTGACAAAGCAGTCGGCGACGCCGGCTCGCGGACCTCCGGAGTAGATTGCCTAATTTTTAGAAGTGAACGTGCATCACGTCGCAGAGAGAGAGAGAGAGAGAGAATTACGTCGAATTGGAGCATGAAGACTCGCATTACTTTCTTTTGGAGGATACGCTTTGGACGGTATTCTGAGACTTGTATGAATTCAACCGCGATTTCTCCTTCCGAGCATTCATAAACGTGTATAGGCCGTTGTTTTGGATTAATTGAGATTAAAAGCCCGCAATTTTTTGAGTAATTTCAAGTTGTGTGCAATCGAAATTAGTTTCGAAGTGAAAACTCTATTTCCGACTAACCGCTGTTATTAATAGGATTTTGTCAAGGTGCGAGGCTCGTATTGACTAATTGCAAGTATGGAAATATTTGAAAATTTTAAGTGTTAATTAACACACCACCACACACGAGTTTAAAGCCCGCATCGGACTACGGATTGAGATTGAGATTAGATTGAAATTTGGACCGGAGTAAAATTCGCTAAACTTGAGATCAGTAAACTTCACTAACCGATTGATCAAATTTCACTCTGATCTCAATCTCAGTCCGTAGTCTGATACCGGCTTAACGCGTACAAATACTTGGCTTCGCGCATAAATACGCACACACGAGTTATACTATTAACAATTGACCGATCTTACCGAACCGTGAAAATTACATAATCATCCAAGAGGAAAAAAAAATCTCCCACAAAGACTGTTCCTACCTTGAAGGAAACGTCCCTCTGTTGAATCGATAATCAGGCTTGGCCAAACAAGGCGTGATTTCTAATACTCGCCTTCCGTGCGCGATGCATTATTTACTTTAAAGGGATACGAATTTATTTATCCTAAAGGTGACGAGTAAACCGCGTTGGAGTCGCTGTCCGCACCTCTCCGCCGTTCGTCGCGTACTTCGCGCCCGGTCCGAAATAGAATCCGTGTGTTCGGTCGTGTTTGGTCAGCCGAGAAAACATCGTGGAGGGCACTCGATGCACGAAAAGGTCCCACACAGAAATCTCTCGCGGGGAACGGGTCCGTCCGCCCTCGTCTTCATCCTTTTTCGAGACTATACATAGTCACTATTCATCGTTCGTATAACCCAGCCGACCTACCCGATGGGAAGCCGAGCCTCCTCGGTAATGAAGACGTTTCTCTAGGTTAGGGGAAGTTTGACGTTTTTATGGGTCAGCCTTGACTCCTCTTTTTTTATTTCGACTCTCCTTTCTCCTCCACGGATCTCGACCTTCCATCCACTCCGTCTTTTTCGTCTCCATTTCGCCTCTCCGTTCGCGTATTCCCCGAAGGACCCAGGCTAAGTCGACGCGACCCGTTATTGACGGGTCTATCATCTCACTAATTCCATAATAGAAGATTTTCGGTTTTACGGCGGATGTTAACGACCGTGCGAGAGCATCACAAGTGCGACGACCTTTCGCCGCGAGCAGTGCTCGGGAAACGCAACGGAAGCACTTGGTTTTTTAATTGCGCAAACGCCACTAGAGCAACGCTCTTTGTTAATGCATACAATTCTCCGAAAAAAAACTTAATTCCGATCAAATACTCAACTTTCGAACAAAGTGTTTTTACGGTATTAATAAAATATATAATAAACCACGTTAGATATGCTATAATTCAAATTGGATAAAAATATAGAAACCCGCCTGTCAACACCGGAAATCTTTGTACCTTACTTTTAGAATACTCTCGAGATCCACACCTCTTGTACGTCCACAAGAAAAAGCGGCCATTGATACCGTTTGTTGATGGCTCTTCATGGCGATCTACAAAGAAAAAACGGCGTGTCGATCTAATGTTTCTGTGTAAGGACATCGTAACCGCGAAAATCGAGACGGCCTTCGCCCTCGAAACGATCCACTTGGATCGCTCGATGACGGTGGTCCTCGAGATACAAAGCCTCGTCGCTTAAGCGACGTGTATTTTATTGACGTGGTGGTCCCTGAAATACTTCACCTTTCGTGGACAGGAGTTCGACGTTCCTCTGCTCGCTAACGCGATTCTCGTAAAGTCAAGCGAGCGAAATACTGGCCCGCGTGTCGGGCTTAAGTGAGGCTCACGCTTTATATACTCGCATAAACTACGCTTAGCATAGAAAATTAACGATAAAGGTACCTGCGTTGTATATTTATCACTTAGGGAAAAGGACACTCGATAGACATAAAATTTATGTAAACGCGTGTCGTACGTAACGTATGCTCCATGAAAAATTCATGATGCGTTATAAAGTCTCTCTTTATATTTCGTGATTAATCTTCAGCGAGCATCTTATTTGGACAACCTCTCAGAAGTCCGAGCTTCATTACGTGCTGCTACATTCATCCGACTTGAATATTTATTAACACTAATTTCTACACGGTCATCAGATCCACGAATCTGAGTGGACGTAATCGCTTTCGGAAGGGGGGAGAGAAAAAGAGAGAGAGAGAAAGGGAGAGAGAGAGAGACGCATTCCACGATCCAAGGTCCGTCGAATAGTTGCGAGCAATTAACGAGAAACGGGTGCGTTCTCTGCTACATTCGAATGAAAATCACATCTTTCGTCGCATCGCGAAACCCTCTGATCGAACCGCCAGTCGGGCGAATTAACGAAACGTTTTTCCCGCGTGCGCCGGCTCGATCGTCATAAAGTGAAACGAGCGCAACCCAGAGCGGCGCAGAGTTATCGCGCGCACTCGGCAAGTACTCGTATGTGCGCGCGTACGTGCCCGAGCATGAGGGCGTGCACCACCGCCGCGAGGAGCAAAGATAAATAGGCAGAGGTGCGGGGGGGGGAGGGGACTTAACTAAAATTTTGCAAAGCCGCTTGCATACTTCGCAACGGAAGCAGTTTTATGGAGATTGCATTCCTGCCGGTGGTGGCGAGGATGTTATTGAGAGGCACCGTGGACTCTCCTCTGAGAAAGCGCGTGGAGGCTCACCTCCACCTCGTCGCGGCTCGGTATTCGAGCGAAGCGTCCCGGGAGAGGCGGAGAGACAGAGAGAGGGAGAGAGAGAGAGAGAGAGAGAGAGAGAGAGTTCCTGGGCCTCGCACTCCGGAGTCCCGGAACGATCCTGAAGAGTTATCCGTCTGGTGCCGCGGAGCTCACTGACCCGTCGTACTCTTTCTCTTCGACGACAGCCCCGCGCTTTCGGGCTGACTTCATCCCGTCCCCCGCGCCCACCCCACGTGTATTACGAGGTACTTTGGGGCGTGGAGGCTTCCCTCCTCCGCACGCAGGATCTACGGGGGCCCTCGCGACCCCGACGTGTTCAGGTCGCCGCTGACCTCGCGGGTGGGGAGAAATTTATTTCGACGAGGTCGCCGAAGCCTGTCGTGCAACGACCCCGAGACGTCTTAACTTCGACACATTTGCGAACAACGTCGTCCACGGTGTCGTTGCGCCGTATCCATCCTCCTTCTTTCTCGCTTTCTTTCTTCGTCGCACGGTATATCACGATATACCACGAAACCCGCTTGGAAACGAGCCCGTTAACACTTGAAAGACGGTCTGGTTCAAAATGTCCCTTTTGAAATTTATTTCGGTTGGGTCGACGCAGCCTGTCGTCTCGTGACCCCGCAACATCTTAACTATCGTCATTTTCAAGTTGCACGATATCGTCCAACTCAATATATTTACCGCAATATATAATATTTCTGTTAAAAGAACTTGTACAAGGTATTTTAGGTACAGTCATATTTTTTTATATAAAAGTGTGCAGAAACAGAAGAATAAATAACTTTGGCATGACGATATTAAAATGTGGCTATGACAAAAATATTCGTAGCGTCAGGGAAGAGTAATTGCCCTGAAAATGCAAATTTAGCGATAACGGAGACCAGGCTTTTTATTAGCATCAACGATGATAAATCCTGCGACGAGATTTAGCTAACGAGTTCAAGAATTCTTGGGAATTACATGAACCAAATCACGAAGCTTCTAATGGCTCAGCTGAGTCCCGCGATGTACCCATAAAAGTCTCGGATGCTTCACTGTAGCAAATTCTTCGAGGCGCCCTGCGCCGGCAGGAACCGTAGACCCTGAAATTCCACGAGAATTCCAAGCACGACTGGTCACATGATACTTCGCTAATCCACCTCGTATCATGGTGTCATCGATGAAAAGAGATTACAGCCGCATGATTACCCGTCCTCTTTCGGCCCCTCGCTCTCCGTGTAAATTATTCGCCGCGCGAATTGCACAATAAAGATGGAAAGTTAACATTGTCGAGTATTACACGGGGAAAGAATTTTTACAACCCCCCGTTGGAGCCAACAATGTTCAAAGTGGCGGTTAACAATTATTATTCTAGATTGCTATTTATAGAAACTGTTATCGCTCCGAAATTATCGCGTATTAAATATGAAACTTGTCATTTTGTACACAGAGGACAGTCCTCTGTTATGAGATAGCGAAGTTTCTACTAAATTAAAAGGCGTCGTCTGTTGGTTCATGAATTTATTTCGAGTTAACTCTGTTTACGGAAAAATTGACCGTTAGATCGTGTAATCGCTGCGAAAAAGGATTTGCGGACTTGAATTTGGAGGTTGAAAACCTGCTATCTCACGGTAGAATCCTATCTCATACTGGAGGACTTTCCTCTATATTTACTTATTCCACTGCTAATTGTAAAAGTGACTTAAGACTACGGCGATCTTTTAACGTTCAAAGAGACTATAGCATACACATATGTTCCGCTTAAATTTAAAGGGAAAAAGTAGCAGTTACGATCAATTATAAAATTATACAGAGATTTAGCAAAGAAGTCAATTTAATCTCAACGTATCAATTCTATTAGATCGACTTAATCTTTCAATTAACAGTCGATGACGCGGTCTTCCGTAGGTCTCACCCGAGTTAAAGACCCAGCTAATGCGGATCTGAGAAGACGCGAACCAGGGGGGGAAGGGGAGGGGGCGGAATCGCGTTTGCCAGCTAGCATGCGTGTGGTACAAAACGGCGTGTGGCGTCGCGCATTTGTGCGTTCATGCGTATCTCTGCGTAACCGAGGCTGTTCCAAATTGAGCGTTGCGCCGCATATAGTCCGGTTCCGTTGACATGTAATGCCGCTTTATCGGGCAGGCAAAGTTACCATGTCGGAAATTACCGCGTGTCCCCGATCTTTCTGTTTGCTTAATTCATTTCTCTCTCGATAGAGCGTGCAATCACGTCCCTCTTTTCTCTCTTTTTTTTTGGGCTTCAGTCTATCATTACGGTGTCGCGTATGGGTATATTTATTCGCAACAAGCTGTCGGTGAGCTTTTTTCTGGGCATTCGACGTGATACGAGTGTAGATTCGCCGCACGTCAACCACCACGACCATTTAATATTAATGTTCGCTCGCCGGACGACAGTATCTGTCACGGCTTCCATCATATGCTACAAATACCTCGCCGGGTATCCGCGCGTCGGGAATTTCTCCGTCGTATACGTATCGCGCGGGTCGCCGCGAACGGACGTTTCCCTGAAAGTAAGAATTTCCCTGATACCCGCACGTTCGACGAGCGCATAGCCCGGGTTATACGACAGAGGCGCGCCGACAGTAAATTTGCGCGCGCGCCGCATATCTGTCTTCATCCGACTTTGAACGTCCCCTGACGGTTCGCCCTAGCTGGGCTTTCGTCACGCTGTTCTCTTTCTCCGTCTCCGTTTCCCTCATCATTATCGTCAACCCGGCCGTGCGGGCTCCTACGTCTCGCGGGGACCCCGCGTATATTAAATTCACCGTGGTCTCATATGAGCCACGAAATTAAGCGATTTCGCGGGACCACACGGGCGGGCCTCGACCCTGCGCGCGGTGTAACGCGCTTCAATTAAACGTACGCCCTGTCAGGGTTATTAATCACGAATTAATCCAGCGCGACAATGTGGAACATTTCTGTTTGATCAGTCGGATTTTGCGTCGGCAACAAATAAATCGGTCCACGTGGCAATCTATCTCGTATGGTTCGTTGATCCGGCGACGACCTTTCTCAGATTACACTCTCGATTATGAGCGCAGGCAGTCAGGCCGGAGTAGGCGGTATTGATCATAATTTCATCGCGTCGAGTGAGCTTTAGAATCAAGCCACTTAATCATTTCGTACTTTTCTTCCACGGTTACACTTTGAGAGGAAATCGAACGAACACGGCGGTGTAATCGTATTACATCAGTTAAAGCGCGCGCTCTCGCTTTAGCTACAACGTGGTGTCTTACGTAACGCGATCACTGATTTTATTTAATGACGGATGGTCGAGCGGCACTGCCAATCTAGACTTTCGATTTACGCCCGTTTTATTCGTCAGGAAACAATCTTGACGCGGGGCAGCCCAATGAAGGAAGTCGAGATGATGTGGAGGCTACCGTTTGGTTGGCTTCTTCTTATTCGGATAGCCCACAGTAGCCGGATTGTCAGATGTTATGGGCCTCGTTGCAGGGGACATCGTTTGATAGCGGTGGACCGGGCGCGGGGAAGGAAACGACCGCTGGATCGGTGTTGGTGGTCCACAGTGGCGACTCGAAACAATGAATTTACTTCATAAATCTCAATTCAGCCGGGGCCACCGCCCAATTAAACTTAATCTCACGACCACCGCGGTAGGGCCATTTGCCTAAGATGTATCTGAGTCGATGCGACGGGGACCCACATTTCGATGTGTTCATTAGAAACCTCCAGTTAAATTTAATAACCCCAGTATACGCGCCGTCGATGCATCACAAGTAATGTCGTAATCGCGCGGATGTATCTTTAAACGTGACACGTACGAGCCGTGTCTTTAAATTTGTCGTAAAAATTAAAGGAATTGCTGCGACAAAAAAGTAATGACTTGCGTAAAATAAAAGACAACGGGAGGGGGGGGGGGTGAAATGACCAGAGGCCCGACAATCGGCAGACAACGTTAGCGACGCCCAGATATCTGGAAGAACAGAGGACAGTAGTCTCAGAAGTTTGATCATTTACGCGAATAACGGCCACTCGGAAAGAGGATCGTTCCTGGAAACGAAATTCCCGGAGATGGCCTTGCGAATGCCGGCCGTGTATTCGCGAATCGTGGGATTCGAAGTCTTTTGCGCCACCCGTCGTCTTTTATTTCGTCCGCAAATGAGAAACATACCGATAACACGTGTTCGTATATTCCGCCCATCGGAACAAATTGCGATGTCTGGTCTTCTCGACAAACGCGTGCCAACCTCGGCGAGAATTGTGCATAGATGTTGGCCTTCGTTACCCAGAGACCCGCCTAACTTTTCGACAGAGAAATCTAAGTATGGAAATAATGTAGAGGTGACGCCCGTTTTATGTGTACACAATTAATTTGAATTTTGAGAGGCCAAAATTAACGAGCTGGTATATTGGATGTTTTCAAAAGTTATATTCTTAATTATTTACATTGGTGAACGTTTCGACTTTACTTAGTCTTTCTCAACACCACATTATCTAATCTGCTTAATGTAACTTGAATTAAATATGTACGAGTTTTCTTGTTGAATTATAAAATTGAATAAATAATTATAAATGGATTTTTCGTGAATAAATAAATTGTAAATAGATTTTTAAAAAATAAAATCGTCCGAAAGTAAAACATATAAATAGAGTAAAATTATAAATAGATTTGAATATATAAATTATAAATAGATCTTTTAAAAAAGTATAATCGTCCGAACGTAAAACATATAAATGATTGTCCCCCCTATTAATTATTGTCATTGAAGTAAAAAACATGAAGAAAGAGAGTACGTCCAGTCACTTAATTAAAACATCTACAATCTTAAGACGGAAAGTATGGGAGTTTTTAGAATGGAGGAATCCTCCTATTATTTTCAAATTTCAAATGCTCTCACAGATTTATGTAAAAGTACGTCGATTACTTTCACGGTTTCGAAATATTGATGTGATTGAATTAATCGTTTAATCGCAAGATGCGAATTTGTGACTCGGTTGGACAACACTTGCATTGTTCTCTATATGACTCTATTCGTAATAAATTCTTATGGCGAAAACAAGTTGTACGAAGCTTTTGTCGTCTTTTTCGGCTGCAAGCACACCGTTTACTCGTGCGTGCACCGGCCTGTCCCCGATGCATTTTATTGAAATTAATCTACTTCCAAGAAGGACAATGGCAGTGCGTTCACTGCAGACTCTCGTCATTATAAGTGGGCTATATGTAAATGAAAAATTTGACAGCAGCTTGAGGCTAGTACTACGGATAATTAATAGCTTAATTTCCATCTATCAGGAAGTCATTTCTCAAACGTTCTCCAACAACGTGCACCCTAACGGCAATGTAACGTGCGATTCTCGACCTGAAAGTAACACGAATTGACTCTAAAGATTCATTAAGGAGACAGGGGAGTTAGATTTTCTCGAACAATGAGCAAAAACACTTTGTCAAGTTCTAAAACTTTTTAATGTTAACATCTTACTTTAAATTGCGTTGTATGTCAACAGCGAGTAACTTGTTAATAAATTCCTTTTATAAATCAAAATTCGTAATTAATTGGCACAACTTATTTTCTATTTTAACGAAGTTTCAGCTACCAAAGTATCTTTGTATCTTTCATAATTTTTAATACCTCGTTTTACTTTACGAGGAGTCTCAAATGAATTATTAACGCGCGGTTACAAGATTCAATGGTTTCGTTCAACTAATGTGCAATCTTCGCTGTACTCGATAGCATATGAATTCAATTTCCGAGTGGACAATCGTCCCATACTTTTTATGCGCACAGCTCCTTCCTGTTAACGTGCCGAAATCTTTCGTAAATCTGGCGCTTGGCACGAGCCGGTACTTTTGGCAGGCCAGGAAATTAAGATGTATCGTCGAAATCTGGTGTGGCCAATTTGCATCCGCCGCAACGCCTACGCGCCTTTCCGCCTCCGCATCGGGGCCCGCCCGTCTGGGACCGAGCACACCCATTCGAAGTCCATTCGATTGTTCAACAAGTCCTTAAAAATCCGGACACCGTCTAACGAGTCTTATAAATACCGATACGCGTGTGCGTGCGGCGCAGGAGAAATCACATCTTGACATCGACAAGATGTCAGCATTGTAACGATATCATCAAATTACATGGATTCATTTTATTGTTTCCACAACGTCGAGTTGTATATGAATTATTATCGTTATATTTTATTCCTAGTTTCTGTTTGGGGAGCTCCATTGTCTCGAAGTCGTTCCTTAAAACAGATTGACACGTCAACTTCGGCTTGTACTTTTCTTCGGTAGGTATTATTTTATTTCCTGAATAGATGCGCGACTCTCTGTCGTCCGGTCGTAAAGAAAGTCATATCTCGAGTGTCGTGTCAGTTGGAAATCTCGATTCACCTCTTCCAATACGGCCAATTCGGAGCGTGTTTTTTTTTGTCTTTTTCTTTACGTCACGTACAAATACGTGCGACCGTATCGTCGCGCACGAGGCCGACCAGCGCGCGCGTGAATATCGCGATTAATATGGCGATCAACGCGATGCGTCGTGATGGATTTAAGAGCGGGACAAATTTAGGGGGACGCGTCCCACGTAATAGCACGACGGGAGGGCACGATTTTATTCTTATTCTTGCCCTGGCATCCCGTGGCCGATTGTCGCGTGACCACGCGTACCGTCGTACGAGCGCGTAGGAAAAAATTCCTCCGCACATAATGGCCGTCGATGATCGTAAAATCGGATCGTGAAAACAAGAGACGCCAACGATGCATGAAACGAATATTAAGTAGAAGAGTTTACAAGTTTACAATTACGACTGACAAATGCTCGACGTCATATCAATTCTGTTATCAATCCTGAAGCTTTTGCATCGCGATTCTGCCGTCTCCCCGTTGGATGTCCATCGAGAGACCATTAGCCAGAAACGCGGCGGTAATGGCAACGGTACGAACGGTGTGGACGAGCGAACGGACGGACGCGTCGCCGCAATTACCGCGAGACGAACGGCGATTAACCTTCATGAATACAATCTGGCGCAATTCGACGACGACAGAATGGTGGCGGCGGCGATCGAGTGGGTCGACTTTATGGCGCGGCCCATGCCCCACGTAACCATGCGTACGCGTGCGTGGCACATACACGCGTGTCCTTATACGTGGGCGCTGATACGCGCCGGCGAGCCCCCCCCCATACGTTATATTAACACATTAGCTCCGCTCGCGTGCCAAAACCCTGTAAGCTCGCAAGTAATAATAAGTAAGGGTCGTGTCTCCCTTTCGACATTCGCGAGACGAGCGCGCACGACGGGGAAAGAGAGAGGGAGGGAGGGAGGGAGAAAGGGTTGATGTACGTAGGTGGTCGAAATGGGCGGCGGGGACTGAGCGAGCGGGCGACGTGCGCCTCGCGTTCTCCATTTCACGTATTTGCCGTTCCGCGTCCTCTCGTTTCACGGAACGACACACGTCGACACGCGGTGCAGCCTTCGACTTCCAGGACTGTAGAAGCTGCCGTTCCTCGCCCCCTCTCGCCGCCGATACGCTCGCCGCCGGCCACATGTGGCGAATCGCATCGATGACTCGTTCGACGATCTCTCAAGGCTCACTTTCAGAATTCCCCGTACAACCCGGCGTCGCGAGGAGACGGAATCCGCGCGCACACGCACAATTCGTTTCGTATATATATCTCCCGTCATTCAATATCGCTGACGCGTGCAGCGTGTTTCGAATCGCAGCGAGAACTCTCGTCCCGATAATCTCAAGGCTTACTCGGAAAGACGATCGTTTTAGAGTCGCGAAGGTGATAGAAAGGCATCGCCTACCGGCGAAACGGCGTGTTTCGAATTGTAGAAGCAGACCGCGGTGATATCACCGTTTATTAGGAGAGAACGAGCGTTCGCGATTTATGAATAAATTCAGCTCGTCTTTCATCGCGGCTCGTCGCTGTTGCAACGCTTCGAATCGAGCGCAAAGGCGCTTCTCGGAACTCGCCTACCAAAACGTTATTCAAGCAGGATCTCACAATGAGAAGACCGATTGCTCGCACTTGTGCATTCGTCTCGACTTGGATCCCCCTCTCCCCCCCCCTCTTTCACTCGCACCAGATTTTCTCTCTTATCAAATCCGCTGAGTTTATCGTCAATTAGCTGAACAAAGTATCCATCCATACGCTATAACGCAAAACTGCGCGTGATCAAGAAAAGAAAGATGGAGAATCCAAGATCACCGGCCTACTCTCCCTGTCTCTCCCTGTCTCTCCCTGTCTCTCCCTGTCTCTCCGTGTCTCTCCGAGTCTCTCCCT
>NW_011967218.1:1101674-1122747 GCF_000949405.1 Vollenhovia emeryi | reverse complement strand
GGCCTACTCTCCCTGTCTCTCCCTGTCTCTCCCTGTCTCTCCCTGTCTCTCCGTGTCTCTCCGAGTCTCTCCCTGTCTCTCCCTTCTCTCCCTATCTCTCCCTGTCTCTCCCTATCTCTCCCTGTCTCTCCGAGTCTCTCCCTGTCTCTCCCTGTCTCTCCGTGTCTCTCCGTGTCTCTCCCTGTCTCTCCGTCTCTCCCTGTCTCTCCCTGTCTCGCCGTGTCTCTCCCTGTCTCTCCCTTCTCTCCCTGTCTCTCCCTGTCTCTCCGTGTCTCTCCCTGTCTCTCCTTATTTCTCCCTGTCTCTCTCTCTTCCCTCCCCTTCTCTCTCTCTCACTCCGTTGTTAACGACGGTGTTCTTGCTGCAATCGGAACGCAAATAACAAGTATCGCGGCACGATGCAAAAACACTTGGACGAACGCGACCCTGACGTAGGTTCGTCCGGGAGGAAGAGGGCCAGAAATCATCGGACGGAGAGTCGAAACGCTCACAATGTTTGCACGGAACACCCGGCACCGGCACCTGCTGTGAACCTGCTCGCGAACCATCTTCTCGCTACTTTCTCGCCGGCGTCGGTACTCAAATTTCCGCCCGGGATTCCTTCATAAATCGTTCTCGCGATTACAGCAGGATACGCATTCAAATCCGTGCGCGAAACTCGCGCGCGCACCGCCGACCTTATGGGGTTACCGGGATTCCGATAAAGTTATCATCGCATCGAGTATCAAGTTACTTATTTTGCCTATAGATATTGCAAATTGAAAATTGTAATAAAAGGATCGACACGCGAACAGATTTGTAGCTACATGAAAGATGAAACGTAAGAAAGACATTAACGTTAAAATTACCTTTTGCGAATAACATCCGGTGTTACTTCAGGGCGTATTTTTCTTACAGAATAAATTTGATACGCGAAATCAAGCGCCGCTTATTATTTCACCGCGCTGATTTGACTCACGCAATTCGGGCGTCCTTTCGAAGAACAATCGCACGCAGCTTATCCCGAAGACGTACGACCGAATATCGAAGATCACGCTCGCCGTTATCGAGCATGTCCGAGACTGACGTAAGACTCGCGAGCCGCAGCGAGTTGAGAACCGCTTAGGCCACACGCACACTCTTCGGTGGCTCCAATTAAGCGGGCAACATTAATTTCAACCACCCGGTCCGACCCCGCGGTTATCTCCTTCTCTCCCGCTCCCGTCGTTTCGTCAGTCCTTTCCTTGTCCCTTCGTTCCTGTCCCTGTACTCCTCCTCTTCGTAACCCCTTCCCTTCGTCCCTCACGTCCCGGCCCTTCCTCGCTCTACCCTCCTCGCGTCGTATGCGCTTCCACTCGCTCTTCCGCGCGTCCGCGCGCGCGTACACGCACACGCGTGCTCGCCTTTCCGTTTTCTTCGCGCTGCCCTCGCCCTCGGTATACGCGAATTGCGCGCGTCGCGATGCGTGCGCCGCGCGTATAAGTACGTAAATTACCTGGACGCCCACACGCGCGTGTCGTCGCCGATGCACGTACAAGGCGAGCCGCTATCGGCGCGGATCGCTCGCGAATCGAGCTTCTCGCGGGCAATTTGCTCTCGCGCGGCTCTCCACGCTCGCAACTAAAATCGTTGACGCTTTGCTCAACGTTCGGACTTGGACGTCACCCGCAAACATGTGGACCGTCGTTCGACTTTATATTTGTCTTTCGAGTGGCGTGCGCTTACACCAAGTTCGTCAAATATCTCTACTTGTTTCGGAACACGAGCTCGTTACCTTATTTTACTGCTCGCTCTGATAACGTTGCCGAACACCGAGCTGAAAGGCCCGGCGTAAACAGACGCGTTACGTTCGCATTTAATGCACAGTTAACCCCGGTAACGTTGTTGCCGAATAAACATTTATTGCGAAAATATACACAGCCGACGCGCGGAATAGCCGCGCGTTAAAATTTCGTTGGGATATACCTCTTTCCCAGCGAGAACGTCGAACCAACGTCGAATCGACGTCAATCGGGTCGAAACCGCGACCCAGCCGACAGTTTTCGAAACTAGTCGAGCTTTGGGACTTCAATTTTCGTAGTAAATTACTACGTTCGACGTTCCGAATATATTTAACACAGCTTATTGGAGAGAACTGTCAGGTTAACTTATTCAATACACTAAAAAACAACTTTTGCTGCCGTAGAGCTAATCATGGCTTGCTAAAAATATTTTGCTGTCACAACTATAAATTTCTGGACCACGGCAAACGGTTTGCCGTCGCACCCAATACAATAGGCACAGTAGCAAAATATTCAGCTGTCGCAACTAAATATTAGCCGTCCATATTTCACAACTGAAATCAAGTTGCCACGTGCAGTTTTTACCCACGGCAGCTACATTTTTCCTTCCGCGTGCAAAGTTTAATACAGATTAGTTTTAACGCAAGAATCAAGTTCCAAAGCTCTTAATTAGTTTTGAAAAACTGACCGGCCGGGACGCGGCTTCACGGAAAAAAAAATTAGCTGCTGTAGCTAAATAACTTAGCAAAAATGGACAGCTAATATTTTTAGTTGTGATAGCTCAATATTTTGCTACGACAGCAAACGGGTTTGCTGTCGTAGCAAAATATTGAGCTATCACAACTAAAAATATTAGCTGTCCATTTTTGCTAAGTTATTTAGCTACAGCAGCTAATTTTTTTTTTCCGTGTTCGGGCCCCATCGACGTCGATTCGACGTTAGTCTCCTCGCCGGGTTCGTGACTCCTCGCCCGCGCCTTCTGTCGTTGATGTCCAGCTGAAAAGAACCGCCGCTGCGAGGTCCCGTCAGCGACGACAGTCATAAATAAGTGCATAAATATGTAAATACGCGCGGCGTATCCCGTACGCGCAGCATCATCGAGTTTCATATATATGCTAATTACTATACAAATCGCCTTTCTTCCATAATTATCCCTCCACCACGCTTACGCGCGTATCCGCGGCTCCGACGCGGTCGCCCCGCTCGCGTAACGTTGTTTTAAAGCAGCCCGTGCCCTCGCGGAATAATGGAAACGCATTTCGCTCGCGCCCGATCCTTCAACACGCGTCTCTACTTACTACACGCCGTTTAACCGCGCGCTAATGCGCGCCCGCCATTGATTATTCGAGTGCGTCTCCTATATTTAACCGGCTGTTTGTTTCTCGTACGCGTATATCGTCCAGCCCCGTTCCCCGATTCTTTCGCGGAGCCCGCCGCTTGCCCGTCGCCTCTCGTTACCCCGATACTCCGTCGTATGTCCTTTCTCCCTCTCTCGGCGCGTCCGCCTTCATCGTATCTCATATCAACCGCCACTCTTTTGCACGATGTCGAGCGCACTCGCGGCCTTGTTTCCATCCCGCCGCCTTGGCAAATGCGATGGTTTACATCGGCGAACGGCAACTTCCTGGGCACGTGGCTCGCGAAGAAGACAGCCGGAGCAGAGAGAAGACAGTGATAAAGAGCCATGCCTATTCTCGCGACCTCCCCGCGTGGCAATCGCTCTCTATAAGTCCTACTAATTTTACATCAAAGTGCCGCGGCGAAGAGGTGTCTTGTGCCGCGCACAATGGAAATTCGAAGTCGATGAAATTGTTACGTAAAGTACACGAGCGAAATTGACTTGAAATTCATGTTCTCGCCACGAAAGGTCGCGCGCGTTCAATTGTGGCGGTAACATTAGAGCTCTACAGCAACCATTTTTTTTCCTGTCTCATTAAAGGGCCGTGTATTAAAGCATCGTGTATTAAAGGGCCGCAGAATGCGGCTCGTTTCGATAGCGTTTTGAAGCGGTAAACGGATAAGCGTCCCGAGTCGACACCGACTCGGCTCGCGTCAATCACCATGTAAGAGAGGTGGAGTGGTGGTAGTTTACTTTGGTGCGTACCAAGTTCCTCGCCACATGCTTGGAGAAGCCGAGGGAACGTAATAGAGCGGAAGGGTGAGCCGGCGAGAGAAGCCGAAGAGCGGCACGAGGGAACGTCACGTTACGTTCCACGGCGGAGTGACGTTTCTAATGCGAAACTAAGGAATTAGAACAGTCGCGCTGTCTAATGAGATACTAATTGCGCCGCATTCTCGTTGTATTGACTCCGACCGGGGATCAGATAAACATAACTCCCGCGCGACCGGGGGAAAGTGAAACGCGCGTCCGTGAGATTTAATCAAATTGCTAAATTCACGAACCAGGAAGCAGGCCTGGATAGAGAGGAGTTTAAGGGGCTTGTTAAAACTGTCTGTTAAAGTATCCGCTGAGAAGAGATCTACGAGCGATGCGGAATGGGAGCGGCAATATGATATCTGCTCGCAATTTACGTGTTTACTTTTAAAAAGAACCCCGTGAGCCATGCACCGACCGACTTATGTAACATCAATATTATAATTTCCCGCTCAACAATATCAATGTAATCCAACACATGTATAACAGTTTATACTGTCGAGTGGGAGATTATAATATTGATGTTATGTAACTGTTAGTTGGTCTTTGCTGGGAGGAAATCGTTGATATGATTTATGAGTGCTCTTAGTTTGAGAGGAGTAGAAGGAGCAAAAGTAGAAGATAAATTTATCATCGTTTTCAAATTCATGAATTTGGGATGAGACGAGTATTGTCGAATAAATAAATATTTAAATGAATTTTGGATATTCGAAGAATAAAGGAGAAATATGAATCTGTTATTAAGAAACTTGATGAATTTTTGTTTAGACCCAGAGAGAGACTGGCGACCATAGTACTCCAACAATTCGAGATAATTTTAAGTGATTGCAAACATAAATGGCGGGGGTAACAGATAATTCCTCTTTGGCAAAAACTCAGGCGATTTACGATAATCGTGAGAGGTAAAGAGGCGCGCGAAGATGCGGGGAGGGAAATGCCTTTCGATCTAATCGCTTTCCATCAATCAGTCAGCGGTGTTAATATCACCTATTTTAGAACGAAATCACGCCGGGCGAGTATCAAATGTGCATTCGACAAAATCACCAGGAGGAATATAATCTATGGTAGCGCAGGGGTAATCACCGGTGTTCCTTCGCGCGCGCCTATCCCGCCGCGCTCAACGAGGCGAGATAATGTCGTGCATTTGAAAATAAGGTGCAACAAACGCGCGCGCGGATAAATAACACGGTGGCGAGAGTGCGCGTCGCGTGTTAAACGCGCGCGACCTTTCGCGCGTCGGAAGGAAACCGCGTGCGAAGCGGATTACGTCTTTACTTCCACCGTCCCTTTAAGCATCCTTATCTTTGTTCTACACGAACGTACGGGCGAGATAACGTCGCGCACGGCGAGACGCTAACTCGAAACAAGCTCGTGCATACGCGTCGCGGGGCGAATCAGCCTTTAGCGTCCGAAGTGGGCGCGATTACGAGGCTGAGATCCCGAAAGGACGGTACCCGATTGTCGAGAGATCAAAGCCTCGAGCGCCGAAAGTGCTCCGCGTTACGTTCACTAGAACGCGATCGCGACGTGGGCTCCTAGAGTCCCTGCACGGGGAGAATTTTTCCGGGTCGAAATTTTGGCCCCACATATATGTTGAACCTTTAATTTTGCTCAGCGGTTTATCCCTTGCATTTTACTGTGTACGACCGTGTTGTCCCTCGATTACATAATTTTCAGGGTAAATTTGAGAGAAAATTCTCTCCGTGCACAATCAGAGTCTGGTCAGTTCTGGCCAAATTCAGCGAGAGAGAAGGATATACTCGTACATTCGTTATTTTCATTTCTCTTCTTCACCTTTCTTCTCTCTTTCTGGTTTTTTCTTCGCTGCCTCTTTCATTCGTGAGTTGCCAGAGAAGGGCCGATCAGAAGTTGCCGTGCATTGACCGGACTCTGATTAGAAGGACTCTAATCGCCCCCGGCTCGGGGATAAGAGCCGCGGGGCTTACGTGATCGCGAGCGTTAGCGCTGTATATCCGATTACAAGATGTGTGTCTACGGGATGCGGTGGGAACCGACCGGTCGTTAAATCGCGCGATTCTACGCGCTCGCGCCCGCACGCCAGTGCGTACGGTGAGATGTGTGCAACACGTGCGCGCGCGGGGCAGCTCGCGCGAAACGCCGATGCGTGAAAAACGTTTGATCCCCCCCCCCCCCTCGTGGGAAAGAGACGTTCGAACGATGATACGTCGGGACGCCATAATTGCCGGCCGCGAAGGTTCGCTCGAAATAGATTCCTTCTCACCTCGACGTCGCGAATTCACTGATTAATGGTGTTTAAGCGGCGATCGATGTGCATCGGTAATTCACTGTTGCGCCAGTCGCAAATCGCACGCGAACGAGCGCGAATCCCGTGCGAATTGACGCGTCTCGCTTTTAATTCAATTAATCGTCATTACGTCAGCGTCGAGAATATCGAGGAGTAGAACGGCGTTATTCAGCATAAAGTTACGATATCTCGTTTATAACGCGAATGAAAACGTTAATAATTTCCTTGTAACATGATGGCCCCATAAATCGGTAATCCTAAGGTGGCCTCGATGGTAAATCATGCGTATCGGAATAAATCCACTTGTCACGATTAATAAATTCTATGTCTTCCCTTTTTTCCCCTCTTACTCAATTCCCCGTTTGTGTTTGCTCCGTATTTCCGCGAGGTTTTCAAGCGCGTGTCAATATAAATTCGCCTTCGCCGCAAACTTGTGGCATTACGAACCTAAGAAACACGTGATTTATATGCGCGGAAAATCCGCGGTCGAGACGCGATCCTCCCTCGCGAGCGTCCTCCTCATCAAATCCCGGCGGATTTTGCGATGAATCAAAAGTGTTTATTATACACGACTGCCTGTTGACGCGAACCGGCTACCGGGAGTCTCGAGTCCCTCCGCGACTGTTTTCGCCGAAAGATAAAATAGACACGCGGAACGATACGATCGCCGTGACGACCGATGATCCGCGCGATAACGCGGTGCGCGCAACGTAATAATTAATAACCGCGAGCGAGCGCACACATCATGTTCCTCCGCGACGCGCGTGAGAACAATGTGTATCGCGATGGTGTACGTTTCGCCGCGGCGGCCAGCTCGCGGAGTCGTGCGCCTCGCTTATCCGCGCGTTAACTGACGGCGGGCCCCGATGTACACCTCCCCTCCTAATCGGGGGAGGACCGATGTAATCCCGATATGTAACGTAGTAATAATGAACCGATAAAGATCTCAACAGCGCCGGTCACGCCCACGACACATAAGACACGACGCCGATGTGTAGCAATGCGGCGGTCGTGACTGCGCGTTGGTGCGCAATGATCCTTGCGAAGTGACTTTCCTCCTCGAGATAACATCGGGGCTACACGAAAACTAAATGGCAAAAGACGCCGGGAGATTATAGTCCCTGCCCCTCCGCGCCACATTGGCGATCGGGATCCAGCGCGGATCGCCGCTTTCTAAACCCTCTCGTCCGCGACCCCGAGTGTAGAGACCGATATCCCTTTTGCACGCTGCTGACTGATACAACGCGAGAAATTGCTACGATTACATGAATGTAACGACTAAGTGTACGCTTGGACGTAATTATTTTCCAATATCGATTACGTATTTATGATAAGTAACGAGCAATCGTGTGACGACACGCATTAAGGGGATGCTGGAGTGATTCTGCACTTTCGCACCTTTTGCACTTAAAACTGTCTGTTTCGTGGAAAGATTTGTGTAATACACAAATTAAATGGCACGTGTACAGATGATCGAAAGCAGCTTGCTATTCCGGCTAAATTAAAGAACAATATGACATCACTGAAACTAAGTTTGTAAGTCTAATAAAAAATAATAGTCAGCAACACATACATACAGTACATGTAGTATGTGTGTTGCTCACTATTATTTTTTATTAGACTTACAAACTTACAATTAGTTTCAGTGATGCCATATTGTTCTTTCATTTGGCCGGAATAGCAAGCTGCTTTCGATCTGTACACGTAAGCCATTTAATTTGTATATTACACAAATGTTTCCGCGAACTGACAGTTTTTAGGTTAGAAAGGTGCAAAAGTGCAGAATCACTCCAGCATCCCCTTAACGCACGTGACCGTCACCAGTGGCCAACAAGGCGTAAACGGAGAGTGTCGTCATGCAGTCAAATAAATACATCGCGCATTATATTTTTGTGCAATTCAATACTGTACATTTACTGCTATAAATTAAATGTTTCATTGTTCTTCTGACAATTAGCGCATCAACGCATTTACCGCCGTGGCGGTCACCAGTGGCCGACAAGGCGTAAACGGAAAGTGTCGTCAGTCAAATAAATGCATCACGCATTATATTTTTGTGCAATTCAATACTATGAATTTACTGCTACACGGAGAGACCGATACGATTACCACATGTCTAATTAGGGTTGGCACAACCCCAGTAAATAGTAGTATTTGGGACAGCTATATCTGTGGTTGTCGTACTCGCATTGATAAGTAGTGGAGACAACTGCATGCGTTTTGTGCGGCAAACTTAGCGAATGTTGCAACACAAAGCAATGTGGATGCCCGTACTATTTACACGCAACATTTTAATTTTACTTATTTTTGCCTAAGCCGGTTTTTCCGTGTATGTATTAAATGTTCCATTGTTCTTCTTACAATTAACGCATGTGCCGCCGCGGCGGTCACCAGTGGCCGACAAGGCGTAAACGGAAAGCGTCGTCAGTCAAATAAATGCGTCACGCATTACACATTTTTGTGCAATTCAATGCCATAAATTTACTGGCGACAGTACATGATTAGCCAATGTAGAAAAAGCAGGGTTGGGAAGTAACTCGTTACTTGTAACGAAGTTATAGTTACTTCTTTTTGGCAACTTAACTTCGTTACTTTTTCTCCATCTGTAACTGTAACTTAACTCAGTTACATTTTTTTCGATAACTAGTTTAATAGTTACATTAACAGTTACTTTATATATTTTTTAAATCTTCACTTAATCGCATAGGTCTTGCCTTTGGGTATATGCGCTTCCCTACACTGAGAAAAATGTCCGATTAAATATAATCGGATAATCCAATTACATGATAACAAACGGATATGTCCGATTAAATTGTATATCCGATGAAAAATTTGATCGGTTTTTCAATCAAATTTCATCGGTAATTGCATTTCATCGGATAAATTCCATCGGATATATCCATAATTTAATCGGAAAAAGTAATCGGAAAAATTAACCATCGGACATACTATTTAATTGGTTTATCCGATGAAAATTTTTCTCAGTGTAGAGGCACAATTCATGGGCTAATATTGGTTAAACATTGGTTATATTGGCAGTGAATTAGCCAATATTTCCCCAATATTGGTCATAAAATAAATGCAAATATACTACTGATATTGTACCTAGATGATTATTTATTATTGGATTGATTGTATTAGCAAGATTGTCCAATAAAATTGTAATATTGAATATAGAATAAATGCTAATGTAACGCCGATGTTACGTATTAATAATTGCACGGTACTGTGTTTATATTGAAAGTACATTGCCAAAATAAGAGGCCCTCCACCACCCCCGCCAATTTCCATTGGCGGTCCTCTTTTCTTTACAATAATTACAATTATTATTATTGCATTACCTACCCGTATTCCGATTTATAGACCTACCTACCCGTACTTCAACATAATGAACCTACAAATCTTTCATTAACCGCGACGCGATTTTTTAGGGGTTTGACTTGGAGTTTAACGCAACCGCCGGGTTTTAATAGGGGTTTCACTCTCGCACATATGCGAGAATGTATATAGAAGCATAACCCACCCGAATTGTGACAAATCAAAAGAAATCAAAGTATACTTCGTACAGCACCTTACTTAGGTACTCCATCAAAGTGGCCAATATTGACCACTTACCTCATCGTATTTAGTCCTTCGTTGGGCCAGATTGGACATACCTTTCGTTGCTCCTGGCCATAACAGTCTGGTCATTTCGACCAGAGATCAGGAAGGAAGAAAATTCCTTCCATAGTCGGTTTATCACCGACAGATATTTCGTACGGTTCGGACGTATATGCGAGCGTCGATCGTATCGAAATGCGCGACCGCGAGAGGTTAATTACAGAAGAAAATTAAGTGAAAAAATTTGCCGTATAAAACTCTTCAAATATATTTTTACTTCCGTTATTTATTCGAGAATAGATAATGACTGTCTCTTCGTGACTCGATCTTTAAATTCAACGTTCAAGTATACAGTGTGTAGAAAAAAAACAATTTACTTCGCGTTGTATTTATTTTAATGATATTCCGCGATAAATTAAAATTTACAATATGAATGAAATTTAACAATTAATACCTTGTTGAAAATTTGCTGAAAAACCGCGAAGACCGACCGCGAAAATACGAAGATGCGTGTAACTATGCATGTATTCATGCGAGACGCATCTTGAAAGTGAATCGCGGGACACACATACAGAATAAATGACGTGAGATCCATAGAAAAGCAACTTTCCGTACGATAGATAGACCGACAATTGAACATTCTAGTTAATCAACAATCTCAAATAACGTATGAAAATAATATAAAGTTTCAGCGGTCTCGACAAGATATTAGAATCTCACGTCATAGTTTTTAATTTTATATACATGTATAAATTTGCTACTAAAAAATTGATAGAATATATTACAAGGGATTAGCTCGACGAATAAATTAATAATATTCGTCATATTTTGCGTGAAAATGTGTGACGTGCTGCAACCGAGCGCACCCAAACCTCCACAATCAAAATCGCGATCATTCCCCTTCGACAAATGAAATATATTAAAGTGAACATGAAATTATGTTATAATCTATCCATTTTTTGGTAATGAATCTCCAGAATATATCAGTCTATGATCTACATTCTACACACAGAAAAATATTATTGTACAGTCAAGAAAAGTAATTACTCAGTTTATTTTATTCCGTTTAAGTAATAGTTTGCTTCACAACAAAGAATATTTTCTTAATAATAGTTTTAAGATATACTTGTTACTAGTCTTAGAAAAGCTTGCCATCTTATACTCAAAGAAAGAATTTATTCTTCTTTGAAGAAAAATTATAAAACTTATTGAAGAATTCCGTATGCTTCTTTTAATAAAATCAGAAGAAACAAAATTATTTTGCTTCAAATAATTCTATGTATTCTTGTTTCAAGTACTAGACTTACTAAGAACCAGAATATATTTTGAGTAAATATAACACTCGCGACGACATTATGATAGATTTGCGGATATATAAACTCATCAAATATTTTTCTGTGTGTACGATCTACGAGATTCGTTACCGCAATAAAAAACTACTCACTCACCGACCGACGCGCAGCAGCGGAGTTGACTACGTTGATTCTGTAACACAAATGTACAATTCGTTAAAGCAATGTTCAATGTGAAAACTAATATTGTAAAATATATTTGCAAAATATATAGTCGCATGAGTAATTCTTATGCGTATCAAACTTTATTCGATTCGATGTTCAAGTGATTAACGCGCGAGAGATTTTTCGCGAAAGAACTTCACGAGAATGAACTTTTATGAAATATCAAGTGGTTGCTTGTTCTCTAATTATCATTTTGACATTATTGAATTATGACATGGAACGACTAAAAGAGAAACTGGGAAAGAGATTACTTTTACACAAAATGAAAAATGACATTTACCTTAAAGTTGCTCCGCCGGTGCCTGATGCCGTTTCCAGGCCTGCTCCTCCTCTCAGATTGGTCCTCTGGCACACTCGCAAAGGCACAAAGATCGTTCGCGCGATTTTACACTCCCGTAAAGCACACCATGTGAAAGCATGTACCTTGTTCCGTCAAGTTCGCCTCCACTTCGAGTCGGCGAGTATTATACGAAAAACTGCCAAATCTCGAAAGTGATCGACAGGAACGGACGTTTGACAAATACTTGCTTTTCAAATGAGCTTTGAAAAGTCTTTAGTCCAATTATTTTAAACGGCACTCCCGAACGCGACGAAAATGGAAATTTTACGCGCACTTTTGTATGTTTAATTGTTAAGGAGATTATTTCTTGGTACGCGATCGATTACAAGTGTTCGTTATTATATTATCCGACGATTCGTGTACTATCTCGCGCTTTTCAAAGCGCTTTCTGAAAGCGATAAATGTTTCACTTGAACCGACGAAAATTTTCAAGCACTACGCAAAAGAGATTCATTCCAGTTCGATCATTGAAAAAAAGGCACTGTCACTCGTGGATGTAAGTATCGGAACTAATAATTTCTCTATGTAATTCACTTATCGCTTTCTCTTCAAAGCACCCGCGATATTCGTCTCGACGCACCGTAGAGATCAACGAATATGATCACGACAATTAGTTCTCGCACGAGACGATCGCGTTACGAAAAGCGACGCGAAGACACGCGGGACGGAACATCCGACTCGGTCGACTGATACGCGCCGAATGATGCGACACAATAGAGACCGTTTTCGACCGAGGTCACGGTCACGAGGTGATTACGTTCACAGCGGTATGTAAGTTTTTGTTTACCGGCGCTCGGCGACCGAGCTGTTTACGCCGCAACGATCATTGCCTGGAATCAAAGCTCGGGCTGTGACGCTACGTGTTTCTTGGAATCCGCGCTCGGTCGTGTTGTATTTTGTGAACGATATCATCGCGCGATCGCGATCTGTACGTCGAAGAAATCAAAGCCGAGATCAGAGCGCGAGCTAACTTGAAATCCACTTGCTCAGGACGATAATTGCTTCCTTAAACGATGCTCGCACCCTCAGAAAGGACTTCTGTTACCGAGTTACAAAAACTTTTCTCTTATTAACGGAATCGTACAAATGTTGGTCAGAATTTTGAGTCGAATCTCATCGCGACACGTTTTGCGAATACTATACGGCACTCCCGAACGCGATGGGTACCTTTGGTTGTCCCGTCTTTAGAGTCTGTACTCTCTAAAAATTAATCAGTGCATCATTACTGTAAATCAGTGAACATTCATTGTTTTCAGTAATAAACCACCGAGTGATTTTTAGAGAGTAACCCTTCAGGGTACTTAAGCCCCTCCACCACGACAAGGTAGTACCCGAGGAGGGGATTATCAACAGGAAGCTGTGCAATTACATACTCTGGGGAAAAAAAAGTCAGTTACAAGCCATTTTGGGGCCCACAATTAGTAATCGAATTATTTAGATTGTTCGTAACTCTAATCTTTTACGAATTTTATCCCGCGTAACTAAAAATCACAATTAGCTGTTCTATCTACATCCAAGATATTAAAGTAATACTAATCAATTCTCTCAATTAGTTCTGTCGATATTCAGTAACGCAAAGATATTTTTCACTTAAGTGGCAATAACCGAAATGTTAAGTTACTTAACTACTTCAAAAAACGGTCAAAATTTTTCCCAGAGTAGAGTTACGAGCAATCCAAATAATTCGATTACTAATGGTGGGCCCCAAAATGGGTTACAACTGTCTTTTTTTTCCCCAGAGTATGTGTATATATAGAAAAATGAAAATTGAATGAATATAAATTAGTGTTGCTATTTAATGCACGATGTGAGAGAGATTCATCCATTCGAAAGATTAATTCGCACTCTCGATCTTGGGACAAAATCAATTTTATCGGAATTTATCAATAATGCCTCGTAAACTGATAATCCGAGATAAGCCATTCTCGTCTCGTTAGAAGCGCTGGAATCTTAGCTTTCCAACGAGACCAAGATCATCTCGCTACGATTTTTCTATGCGAAGTTATTGACGATTATATCGACTCGCGATCTTAATCCTCATTCAGAAACAGCAGACGGCGCGTATATGCGGCGTCTCGCGCGGCGATGTTTACTACCGAACAGCTGCGCCTCGTATGTTTTTATGCCAGTTTTTTGGGGACGTAGTACGCTCGCGTACTACTCGCGTAAAATTCGCGTGGCCTTCGCAAATGAATGGTGCGCGCGCGCCCGATTTTTAAAACGCTATAACTCGGCGAAAAATCGACGTAGCGACACGAACCAAAAACCAATCTCCTTCGTTTGGCATCCCGCAGATGTCTACGCTGAATACGTATACCATTATCATGAGACTTACACACGGCAATAGAATAAAAAGTAAAATGCTGAAATAGAAATTACACGTATAACTGCTAAATATAAAAATTGGCTGGCAAACTATATTAGACTGTACAGCAAGATTGCCCAATAAAATTGTAATATTGAATATAGAATAAAGGCTAATGTAACGCCAATGTTACGTATCAATAATTGTACGGTATTGCATTTACATTATTTCCCAACACTACATCAATACTTTGTGCTATCCGGGCTTTATCAACACTTTATATTATAATTCAACTACAGATTTAATATTTTTATTTTCATTGCAAGAAAGTTATAATTGCAAAGTAACAATTCGTTACTTTTTGGGTAACTGTAACGCGTTACTTTTTATAATTAGTAACTTGTAACTGTAACTAGTTACATTTTTAGCGAAAAAACTGTAACTGTAACTAGATACTTTTATAAAGTAACTTTCCCAACTCTGAGAAAAAGTGCTAAACGACGCAAGCTGGCAAATTCTAATTAAAGAAATTTATTGCGAAAAATATTACCTCAGCCAGGGTTTGAACCTGGTTTGACTTCCCTACACTCTAGGCGGGCGTCTCACACCAGCGTCTCACCTTTATTGCAATAAACAGTATTAATGATGACATCTTCGCGTACAATTTTCGACTAGAACTACGCGCCGGTCCGAGTTGTCGACCGTACACAGAACTGTCGAAACTGTCGATTTTTACCACTATAAATTAAATGTTTCATTGTTCCTCCACTGAAAAAAATTTCTGGTTGAATATGGACGAATCAGATAATTCCTTTAGGATTTACCAGAATTCCTTTAGGATTTACCAGAATTTCTGTAGGATTACAGGAATTACAGGCGTAATCTACACTGACTTTTCGTTTACGCTAATCGAATTCTTTTATACTAATTGGACACTGAAAAAAATTTCTGGTTGAATATGGACGAATCAGATAATTCCTTTAGGATTTACCAGAATTTCTGTAGGATTACAGGAATTCTGGTAAATCCTAAAGGAATTCTGGTAAATCCTAAAGGAATTATCTGATTCGTTCATATTCAACCAGAAATTTTTTTCAGTGTCCAATTAGTATAAAAGAATTCGATTAGCGTAAACGAAAAGTCAGTGTAGATTACGCCTGGCGAGTGTGTTAAGGACTGTAGAGAATTGATCGTCGCTTATTACGGTGCTTAATCGCCTCGCGAAGAGAATAGGTGACGATGTCAAGGAGGAGGAGAAAGATCGAAAGCAAATACGAGGGACGAGAGGGATAAGAAAGGGGGCGGTCTTTCGTCGGTGAAACCGGTACTTCTGCATCGACGACGATGGGATGCAATGAAGCTATTAATCGTCTCTTCGAGCTACGCATTTACTCGCGAATGTCTTCCGCTCGTAATTTTTGATGTTTATTATCGCGAGCTGCACATCCCTCGCGAGAGGATTAATATCCAAAGGATACATCCTGCTGTACTCAAATACTGAACGCCCGATACTTTCGCGATCCGGTGCGAAATTAAAAAATTTTGAAAACTTTTAAATTAAAAAAATTTTAAGTCTATAATAAATCTTTTAAAATATACATCTTTCCAAATGTTTGAATAATTATTTCATGCTAAATCCGTCGTGAAAAAGGGCACGTGATTACGATCTCGCGTCAAATTTCAATTTTTTTAAAGAGTCCGACACAAATCTTTAAAGTATATACATCTCAAAAATTCGGAGTTTCGAATAACCGTTCGGCGACTTTCGCAATCTGTCGCGATAGAAACGTATAGCGATAACAATTGCGTTCGGGAAATATTTTTACAGTTCGAAGACATGGCGAATTGGGGTGTCTTGTACCGAGGAGTCGTTTAAGAAATACTGGTCGCTTAATCGCCGTAATGTAAAGATACACATGCCGCGCGTCTAAAATCGGATGATAGTTAACCGGGGTGAAGGAACGTACGCGAGGAAAAGGGACGGAAAGAAACGGCGATAAAGGAAAAGAGGCAGACAAGACCGCGCCTTAATGGAAACGAGTTAACGACCCGTGGAAACGTAAACGCAGTCACGTACACTCGAGTAACGATCGACCAATAACGAGTGACCAATCAGCGATCATTATTTATGGTTATGGATATAGCCACGGATCCAGTGGTTACTTTTCGTACAGTTCTACGGGTTAACTTGGGAACACCTTAACGAAGACCCCGTGAGAGTCCCAGCCAGCCACGGTGGGAAGCCGCGCGTAACAAGCGATATTTATATAATACAAAATCTCAGGCAGACGAAAAATCCGAAACGTCGGTCACGAGTACCGTTCGCCGTGCCGTATTCGACAAGATAAAAGACTCAAGTTTCAGTAAGGACGCGCGTTTCACTCCGCAATTATGTCGAATCTTCAGAGCTCGCTCAGTCGCGACGACAGCAAACGTATCAAGTCTACGTCTGCGTTAACAATGTCTATGTATAAGGTGTGTTGATGTAAGGGCGACGTTGTGTGCACGAGGGTGCAAATGATAAAGATGAAAATGTGTATTTGATGAAATTGTCCGGAGTTGGGCAGGAGTTTTAATCGGTGTGTTTTTTCTTTTTTGTTCTCAGGACGAAGTAAGTAACGACCCACCCAGCTACGAGCCGTACTCGGGCTAGACGGGGCTAATGGCGAAATGGCATCGGGGAACGTGAGCTTTTCTGAACGAAGCCGTTAATACGCTTATTGTATAAGCCCCGATCGCAGGCGTATCTGCGATTAAATCGATATCTCAATGACGCGTACGGATGCCCGGTGGTTTGCAATCAGATTGATCCATCGAAATGTAAGACGACCTTCACCTTCTTGTGATACGCACTGTACAGTTACGTAGATGAATTAATATGGATTAACTTGCAGCTTTGAGAACGCATTGAGCGCCATGATTACTCCGAGAGACACCATTTCTTTCGCGTAAGGACATTTAAAAGTATGTCCACCGTTCGCGCGCCCCTCGAGCCGACCGCTCGGGATTCGCTTCGCTATTTCAGTCCGTTTCCTTTACGCGCGCGCGGAATTTTACTCGGCGTGCAAGTTTTTCAGTTTAAAAGAGAGGATTAATATCCACCTTATGCAGGCAGAACGCGCTGTCATAAACCACCTTTTTCGTCGCGCTTCGTTCTACACTCCAGGCTGTGCCTCTGAAATACCGTCGGTGCACGCGGCGGAGGCCGACCGTTCCGATCGCAAAAACCTTGCGACATAAACAATTCGAAAATGTGGGTTACAGGGTATCGCTATGCCGCTCGCGATATCGTATATCTGCTCGCGGCGAGCGTAGGAAATACATAAAGCGCCTATGCGGAATCCGCGTCCTGGATAACGAGTGCCATGCCGACGCGGAGTCAACGTCGGGCCTTAAAACTGTCAATCGGGCCCGCGGCTCGAGAGACAGAGACAGAGAGAGAGAGAGAGAGCACTCGTAATTCTCGAGAGTCGAGAACGACTCGGGAGAATCGAGGAGACCTGCCCGCACGGCTAACCCGTGTGTCGACACGCTTAGCCTCGTTTGTCCCAAGTAATGGCCGTAGTCATAACTCAAGCGGCTCCGCTCTCGCGGCTCGTTCCTTTCCTACATATCCCGGCGCACATACGCGGACAAGGACGGGACGATCAGATTCACGGAAAGGACAGGTCGATCAGGCTGTCCGCGCGCCGCGCGCCGATCGCCCGATCGTTCCATTCTGATTCCGCGACGCTTGATCGGCTAATCCTTGTGTTCATTTCGATGCTTCTGCCGTCGTTATCCGACATGCTTCGCGTTCCCTACGTTGTAACGCACTCCGAGTCGTTTGCTGCCTCCGCGGAGAGAACGTTTTTTTTTCCAATTTATCCTGAACCTCGTGTAATCGTGGGGCGACGTGGGATTTCGGAAGAATTTCGCGGGAATTTTTGAAAAGTTCACCATACATTTTACTATCGGACGCTTACAAGTATTTCTAGAATGTCGTGAAAGAACGTGAAGATGAACCGCAGATCGTAGACGGAAAGAACGGATTAAAGTGAAACAGTCCGCCTTGCGAAAGTATCGTCCTGGGGCTCGATTCTTGAATTTCTTACAGAAAAGTTGCAAGTTAATTGGCTACTCGCACGGCTTTCGACCAATCGACATTCAACTTTTCCGCGAGAGCCGAATTACGTTTCTCTATCGGATGATTTCAAGAATCGAGCCCCTGGAGTCGACATCTTAACTCAGTTACATCACTGCGGCCGCGTTGGAGAACGTTGCACTTTTATTTGCATGGCCAGGACCGCCGTCGAGAGCTCGCGCGGTTAATGGGCGAAAATTGAATGAAGTGCGTCTTCGCCATTGCATCGAGGCAATGGCCTTAACGACTTAACGACGGCGTCCTCTTCCTTCGTATCATTCTATTAACGTATCAACTCGTTGCCTCTGAACGAGAATATCATAATTATCGGTGATAAATTTCGCGCTGATTCAACGCGATGCACCCGTCACCGGGCAACCTGGTAATGTCTGCGGCGAAGGTGAACGGGATTTTGTTTTCTCTCAATTAAAACGCGTGGCTTTACATCTGCGACATTGCTCGGCACAAAGTGATCAATAAATTGTCTTCCTCAACGTCCCGTCTGCAATAATAACGAGCCAGAGATTGTCGAAATTACATTCGCAATTGCGTGACCGCGAGAGACGGCCGTTTCCTCCTACAAATCCCGATCAGGTGTGCATCGTTAAAATGTAATAATCGCTTATTGCCCGTCTTTTGCGCGACGAAGGCTTATCATTACGCTGTCAATGCTAGTCCACCGCCGTAATCGCCGGACGACATCGGTCGACGGAAGGAGGAAGAGGAAGGAGAAGGAGAGGACCGCCTGTGGTCATGAATACCTAATGTACAAACCAACAAGTAGGCTCCTCACCGGGCAACTCTTTTCGCACATCGAGCGCTCGCGCGGATCGTCCGATAAATCGCGCGGGGACAACATCGACACGCTCTCAGCTTTGTCCTAGCTGTTTTCCCTTCCGGCGATGCTTCGTATCTGCCGATGATGTTGACGTTGAAAGAGATCAAGCCGGCACTTTGCCGAGCGAGTGTAGATTGCCACACGTATCGGGAGCGATGCAACTCTCGGCTACACGACTCACCTCGCCTACGGTCATTTAATCGCGCGTGGCCTATCTCTGAATGCGAGAATCGAAGCGCAACTAACCCCCCCCCCCCTTTCCCCCCCCTTTACTCGTCTGGGTGCATCAGCCAGGATGATTGCCGACTCTCATTGTGTCGTTGACACGCTCTATACGGAGAGCCTCGTTCGTAAACGCTATAATTATCGCGTCACGAGCGGCGTTTGAAACGCAAAGGATCCGCGGTAAAGGAAGAAAGGCGCCCGAGCGAAAGCCGTTTTGAGAAGTTTACGATCATTATTGGCCTACGACTGGAATTCTGAAAATATCCCCGCGTCGTATTGTTCTTCGCACTTTCTAATTCTGTCAAATGAAATTGCAGTCCAACTTTCTACATTCAGGTTTCTCGCCTCGGGTATACGATAATCCGCGGAACCGGTTGAAAACCAGGCGAGTACATTTGTATTTGTCCAAAATGTTTCGTCGTCAATTTTCGCGACGCATATCTTGTCACGCTGCGTTCGCTGCCGTAGAACTGTTTCGTAATAAAAAAGAAAGAAAAGAAAAAAAGAAAGAAACCACTTGAAATTTCACGTGCACGCGGAGCGCAGCGCAATTCGCTCTCCGGACACGATCGCCGGTCATTTGCTCCGCGCGGAATCCTACTAATTTACAGATCATTTTTAACGAATTCAAGACACCGCTGCCCCTTTTTATTCTCCGCTGCGCCTCCTTCGCGTTTCTGCCGATACGGATGTAATTAAAAGCAACGTGACGGGCAAGTCGAGCAGCGGACTGAAAGGGCGATCGCTGGAATAGCGGCGGCTATTCGTTACGCGAGAATCGCCCGGAGGAGAAACTGGAGGCCAGTAGCTGACATCTATCTCAGGAATAGAACGAGAAAATTAGTAGTGCGGTCGATCGCCGATGGACGAGCGATCTTATAACTTTATCCTTTGTATCGATGCGCGGCGTGAATTCTAACGATACACTTTTTCGCCCTCGCGACGCCGATAGGTCGAGTCTCGCCTTGTATTTTACAGAGAAAAATTATTCATACGCAAATGGCTAATCAGTAATGTTTGTTTAAATCGCTCGGCGTGTTTTCCGATGTAACGACCGAGCTAATTAGCAATGTAAATGTCACGTCGTTACGCAGTCGCGTCCGCGCGCGCGCGCGTGCACGATTGTGCAGCGAGGAAAAAAAATGCAATTAAACTGACAGACCGAGCTACGAGCTGACGTCTATCTCTAAGAGTGGGACAAGGAAATTAGTGTTTCTCCGAGGCTGCACGTCGCCGGCTGCTCCGCCGAGGTACTTTTGGGGTTGCGCTCGGCTCGGGGGAGAAGGGCGCCTTAAGCATTATTGGTTTTACCCTCGAGTCTTTGGAGAGGGATTACCGTAAGTGGGAAGGGCGAGAATGAGAAGAGAGCCCGGAGGAGTCTGGGGAGCGCGAGGAGGCTCTTCTCTCGGCGAGCGCGTTTCCTGCGCTTGACTGCAAGACTGCCTCGCTTAAGTAATTAGACTGCCGACTGTTCGTTACCTCAGTCATTCCTGAGGAGAAGAAAACAGCCAGGGATAGTATGCGCACGTTCAGCAGCGTGCGACTAGCCAACACCCCGACATCCCGCGGGCGAGCTTATCGTTTCACCGGACGGTACTTATTAGAGATTAATAATCAAAATTATTCCCTCCCCTCTCCCCCCCCCTCCCTGTCTCTTTCTGTCTCTCCGTGTCTCTCCCACACTGAGAGAAAAGTGCGTAGTATTTGCGACTATAATTGCATAGTAAAATAATTATAGTCAGGAATATCATTTTTATAGTAATTATCACTATAATATTAGTAATAACAACCACATAGCCATAGTGATGCCAACCAGCATAAAAATTTTACTATTATTTATGAAGCTTTTAACCATTATTCTGGTAAAATATTAAGATGGTGAATAGTAACTAAATTAACTAGTTTTATATAGTAGGTGCAAGTACAATAATAGTAAATTTAATT
>NW_011967218.1:1068403-1100933 GCF_000949405.1 Vollenhovia emeryi | reverse complement strand
CAGTCTCTCCCTGTCTTTTTCTGTCTCTCCCTGTCTCCCCCCACCCTCTATATCTCTCTCTCTCTCTGTAGATCGGGAATTTGCTCTTAATCGAGAAGTAATTCATCAGGAATTTTCGGGGTAACCTTTCCTGTAAATCTTGTTGATTACGTAAACTCGCGAAGGAAATAACAACGTTCAACAAATACGTCGCGCGACACGTGTTACCGTTATACGTATCTTGATACATATTTCTTTCTCTAAATATTGGCACGTCTGGCGAAGCGCAAAAACAGCATGCGAGCAGTCGCAGCCTTGTAAGACGTTTTACGGGCGCCATCGGGCTCGACGAAGATGAATTTCTTAAGAGATTCTTTTATGGCCGCACGTGTAGAAATCGATCGCGTCGCCCGGCCGTAGGAGCCAATCCGAGACGGGACGCTAACGACTTAAGTCTCGGCGACGTGCGCCGATGCTTGATCACGCGGAACAAACTGCTTTTCCGATAATATTACTTAAAACATTTACTATGATCTTCGGCTTTGAATGATTACGCGTTGTAAAACGATTTTCACCGCGAAATCCGTACGCGCCGGACGGCGCTCGTCGTCGACGGCAATTTACTGTCGCCCCGCAACATTCGATAATTATCATTTGCGTTGCGTCTTGCATTCCGCAAGCCTGTAATTTCCGATTTCTCTTGAACGATGATCGTTAAAGCCCGGTCACAGAACTGTTTAACGTTACATGGTTCGCAATCAAGTATTTTCCGTTCCGACATTCGTAAAGGTCTGTGTCCACGATGCTAGAACCTGGTCCAAGTTCTAGTTCCGAGAAATATATGGCCAATCTACTTACAGCTTTTATGGAATAGCTGCAAGTTGATTGGGTACACGTTTCTCGAAACTAGAACTTGGACCAAGCATCGTGGACACCAGGCCTTCACTCTATAACAACACGATGTTTCCCCTCTTCCAAGGCTAATCTCTAATAAGGCACGTCGAGAACTGTTGAAAGATACATTGCGAAAAATGCGAAATACTTTGCTAATTTCCGAAAAGAAACTTCTATAAACGTTCGAGAAAAACGGAACAATGAGTATCAAGTAAGATTATCGAGTACGTCCTACATTATATACGTACGATCGGTTCATAGTCCGTTCTTATATTTAAAATTATCTTAAGTACAGTCTTAATGTGCCGTAAATTAAAATCACAGAATCGTATATTAATATCTTGTGACATTACGTAAGATGATCTTGAAATAAGAATTGACTGTAAATACCGGTCTGCGTGTCAAGAAACGTAGCGTAAAAAGTCTATCTTGAGAATCTTCATCCGCTGCACGTGCAAAACATTTTTATTTTTATATTTTCGAGATATTTATTACATAATAGTTTTATTATCTTCAATGATCGATGGCTCGCTGTCGATCTACGCGCTTTTTCCACGCGGGTAGGTATAATGATTTCTCGCTTCGAGAGCGACCGGGTGCACGTGTATGGCGCTAGCCGATTATCGCGAGGCGGTCTCGAAATTTCCACGGAATATTCAACAGATCGGACCGACCGATAGCGCTGGTGTTGATCGTTATGATTTGATTTATACGCAATTATAGCTGCCGGTGGTGCGCGCGTATAAAGCGGTGCGTTCGTGCCGCGCCGGGCGAACAGTGTTTATCCCTTGAATTATTAGCTGGGAATTATATGCGGGAATCAGGGAGGAAGTAGTCGCGCGGGGAAAAGCGAGTCGCTTCTAGGATCGCGTAACGCGGCCCTTATTTGGCGAAGCGACGCGCCGCTTGTATCTCTCTTAGGCTGGATTCACACCTTGGTAGAAAAGCAGAAAGCAGAAAAGCAGAAGCCAATCAGAACTCGCGCTGGTAGTAAACAGCACGCTCTGCTGGCGGAAAGTAGAAAAGCAGAAGTCCAATCAGAACCTATCAGAACTCTCGCTGGTAGTCAACAGTTTCTACTTTCCGCCAGCAGAGCGTGCTGTTTACTACCGGCGCGAGTTCTGATTGGCTTCTGCTTCTCTGCTGTCTGCTTTTCTGCCAAGGTACAAATCCAGCAATTGCTAGTCTGATTCGGCCTTTACGCTCGACGACGCGTGTAAAGCTCGAGTTCAGCAATTCTATAAAGGACTTCACTTTTCGTTTTCCAAGTAAACGTCATCGAATTCGAAATATTTTTCCTCTCGTCGAGAAAGTTGAATTATACCCCGCACAGGAAGAGCCGGGTGTACTTGCCGCATTAAACTTATCTTATCCCACCTTCCTGTTAATTATCTCCTTCTCGGGAAGACTCGCCATGAGACTTCTTTGTCGAAATCTCGTGCGAAGCCGATCGGATCTCAGGCGTCTCCGCGGTGACGCAACGTGGAGGCGCGAGATGCGCAACGTGGCGGCAATAATAATGCGTTTGATTTACGATAAAGCGCGCCGCTTGCCAGGTTTGTCCGACGTCACGGCGATTTCGCGCGAACGCATCCGCAAGCACGATAAGGCAGGGTAGGATCGAGACGGAAGGATTTACTTCGCCGGCAGGACGATCCTTTCAGCCAGACGTTTATTCCGTCGACGAACTTTCCGACCTCGCGCGCGACTCCTCCCAAGCAACTGGCTCGTTATAGAAAACACAAGCGCGTAACCGGGCTTGGACTTGGCGCGCCGGAGAGAAAAACACCCAAGACAGGCCTAGACAATAAAAGTTGCCGTAAAACTTGCCGAGCGGTTCGTTAATTTCTCTGATTTATCGGCGTGTAAACTTGCTGAATCAATGTCTGCCCGTGGAGCGACGTTGCGCGGCATTGTTTAAAACGTCTGACGTCTTGCGTATCGTCATCTATGAAATTTCACCTCTTCACGCGGCAATTGAAAGACGCCCATTAAAGAAAACGAAACCTTAGCTTGTCAAAGAGAAGGGATACCTTTTGAAGAAACATTATTTAATCTGAACGAGAATTTAAGGCTACTTGTCTGTATTTGCCCGCGTAATAGAAAATAATATTGATTTCTTCACATATTCCAAAGTAGACAAGTACGGCCTTCTTCGTTAATGCCTGGACCTGCATTTTTATCATAATTTTTCTCATCTATACAAGTCACTAACAGACTTCTATAGAAGCTGCGTGAACTACAGCCTGAAACTCATCGATGTGTAATGGGGAATAAAGATTATGAAAATGTGAATCCTAGTAAAACTTGAAGTCCAGGTTTTAATGAATAAGACTCTACGTGTGAAGAAACTTTTAAATTTTATTTCAACACGATAGTTTTGCAAGTACTGCAGAATTACCTTCGGACGGACATATTGACAGATACGAGTTAACGCTAGAACCATCCCGTGTTCCAGGTCCACGTACGAGAAGAGTGAAGAGGACAGACGGACGCGGCGGCGGCACCCCCGAAGAAAAACGTCCCAGGACCGCGTTCAGCGGCGAACAGTTAGCGAGACTGAAGAGGGAATTCGCGGAGAATCGATACCTGACGGAAAGACGAAGGCAGCAGCTCTCGAGGGATTTAGGTCTGAACGAGGCGCAGATCAAGATCTGGTTCCAGAACAAGCGGGCGAAAATCAAGAAGGCCAGCGGTCAGAAAAATCCCCTGGCGCTTCAGCTAATGGCGCAGGGGCTTTACAATCATTCAACGGTACCGCTTACTAAAGAGGAAGAGGAACAGGCCGCTGAGCTGCAGGCGAAATGACGACTGCAAGCTTAAATATACGGACGCTCGGCAGGATTTAGCTTGCAACTTTGACCCCTGAATTTTGTATCCGACTCCAAAGAAGCGAAAGCCAACGCATTCTTTATTCGATTTCAGTCCTTTGTGTAAGAGTTTCTCAGAAAAATTGTCACGTATAAATAAAATCTGGAAGTGCCAGATTACTTAGTGTGAAAATTTTTCCCAATACGACCAGAAGACACATTCGATCGTAGAATCGCGTGAAATAGTTTTTGGAACGAATACTTTTTCTTCCGCAAAAAGCCATTACTTATCGCAAGACACCTTCGTTTTGTCTTTCTGACTTTGCAGGTTGTTGGAAACAAATCATAAATCAACCAAAGCACGGTGTAAATTTTCATGTATTATTTTAAAAAGGGTAAATATACATATAGTATATTACTTTGAAGAGAGTCATATCATCAGGCCAAAAAACTAATGAAGAAAGCTTGTAGAGCGGACCAGAGTCAACGGTCTGTCATTTCTCTTCCTTAAAATGAAAGACTGGAATATTTATTTCACTAGACGTATTAGTACAACTCGTTAGACAGAGTCAAACTCGAGGAATTCTTGTCTTGTAATTAGAGCTTCCGATAGAACAACAGTTTGGCGAATGTCGTTTGCCCTTGTTCGAAATAAACGTGAGCGGGAAGTTAGTTTTACCGAGATGGCTGCGCGAATAAGTTACGATCGCTGTCCCTTGCCATCGCTCTGAGATGACAAACGCTACGGCACAGGTTCCTAGACCGCAGCGCGCGTACAGTTGAAACAGAGATTTTGTAGGTGGAAGGCAATCAATGATACAAGGCGCCTTAGAAAAACCGACGAAATTCTTGAGATGCTTTGTACAAAGTATTACCGTGCGAAAGAAAAAAACCAGGAATAGCTAATGACATTTCGTATCGAGAGAGGTTTTCCCAAGAAGCGGTTACTGGTATTGTGGAATAATCTTCTCTCGCGAAATCGATCGAGTCCGTCGAAGGAATGAAATACATTCGATTGTCGTGCGATGGCATGCAGCGATTAGTTTGTTACGAAGGAGATTAACAAGTGCCATTTTTTGCAATTTTTCCGGCAAGATACGCGAAAGCTTACAGGACCTGGTCTGGTGAACGAAGGAGAGTCGAGATCGGGCGGGTGAGAATGTGTGGGGGGGGGGGGGGCAGGGAATCAGATTTCTCGTTAATTTATTGTAAAAATGTAAGATATTATATACCGCGGAAAAACAACCTGGAGTGATTGCGACGTGCAATAGAAGATTATACATAATAAAAAGAGAAATAAATAGAGACGAGCTATGTATAGGTGTGTTGTACATGTAATTGCGGAGCGACGTGTACATAATTTACCATTTAGCGACGGCGTTGTCCCGATAGACTGTTTAAAATGTAACTTAGCTATTTATTTACGTATGGTATATGAAGTGTAGCGAGCGCATACGAAACGATCACGCGACAACTGATACTTGTAAGATTATTTAAATTCGAATTAAATATTCCCATTATCAAGCCAACGAGCATGATTTATTTTGTCTACACCTACCACTCCCAGCCGTGCGAGTGTTTGCTCGGGGTAAAGCGTTTATCTGCAATGAGCATCGACAGCTGCGCGGTATTGAAAACCCGATTAATGAATTGCGACATGGCGACGTGTCATCCGCGAGGCATGTCGTCATCGCGATCGATGACTATAACGGGCAAATAAGTCGTTGCCTCACTGCAAGCGCGAGTTACATTTGAATAATACTCGACACTTGATCGGTGTCTCCTTGAATTCTTTAAGATTCCAAATTCAAAAGTTTTATTCGAGATCCACTAGCGTACGGTTGCTGCTCGAAAAATTTTAAAAATCGACGCCGCCATTAAAAACTGACTACCGAGGCATATATGACATTATGAATTTGCTGCCACAGACCCGCGAACTCATTCTGCTTCAGCATAAAATTAATTTGTTCAGTCAACATTAGACTGTACTTGAAAAGGATTAAGAGGTCGAAACGTTGTGACACAAATGCATATCACTTTTTATGTCAGTTTGGTCGATTTTTAATAGAATTTCCCCGCGTTAATTACCACTGGCGACAATAAGCCTCACTCAATTTGCTGAATCCAAAAGTATGTACTTTGGGACTTTTAGATCTTAGAGCAACGCAAAAAAAAGTTGTTACGGGCGTACAGTTTAAAGTTGAACTATTAATTTCCATGAATTGCATCCCACTTGTCGTGTGAGTAATTCGTAGCGATGGGAATGAAATAAAAGCGTCAAGCGACTCTTTTTCAATATTTTCAGCGCGCTGCAACGGAAAGCGAGAACGACGGCCGGGGACGATCTCTATACGGATGAGAGTGGCGGGGCGGGTCGATTCGCATTCAGCATTTGGCGCATGCTTCCATCCCCCCGGCTCGTTTCAGGCATCGCACAAGCCCCATGAAAAGCCCCTCCTGCAGGCGCGATATCGATTGATTTACAGTCGAAAGGTGGCCATCGTTGATATCAAGCCAGCCACGCCTACGTTATACCGTAAATGCGTTGCGTGCGTTGCGTTACGCTGATCGCGAGTGTGGTGTCGGTTAACGCACGTCATATACTTCATTTAACCCCGCTATCGCTGCCCATGCAAAACTACGTACTGTCCCCTGTTCCCGTTCGTATCTCTTTATTACATCGCTTACGGGGAGCATTGAATGTTTTTTTTCCGGAAAACCGGGTAATTTTTACGTAACAAGTGTGTTTTCCGGGGCGACTTTAGAAATACAAAGTGCGTAGCTTGGAAACGAATAATTTTTCTCATCCCCCCCCCCTCCCACACGGAGAGAATTTTCTCTCTTATAATTTATCCTGAAAATTATGTAAGAGCGGGACAACATGCGTTTTCCAGAACTATAATAATAATTTCTCATCCCCTACACGGAGAGAATTTTAAAATTTATCCTGAAACTTATGTAAGAGTGGGACGACATGCGTTTTCACGAACAATAATAATAATTTCTCATCCCCCACACGAAGGAAATTGTTTCTCTTAAAATTTACCCTGAAAATCATGTAATCGTGGGGCAACATGACTTCTTCAAGAACTTTATGAGAGTTTTGTGAAATTTTACCATACTTTCTACAGTTTCACAAGACTCTCATAAAATTTTTCGAAATGTCATGTTGTCCCACGATTACATGATTCTCAGGCTAAATTTTAAAAACTTCTCTCCGAGTAGACGACTGTATTTAATTATAATGTATCACATAAACGTTTCGCGTACGAAAGTCAAGCAATAATCTGTGGTAATCTCTTTGATACGCGTGTTATTCCGAGAGACGCTTTTGTAATTTGGTAAAACGAGGGGAAACGCAAACTATCCTACACGGGATGAAATAAATTAACGACTTCGGACAAAGCTTGAAAATCTCCTCGCGGAATCATAATTGGGCGCAAAATGTCTTTTGTCGTCGAAATTCAAAGGTCGAAAACCGAAGATATCCGAGGGAACATCGGGACTCGAACGCTGCTGTCAAAAGGGGTGCCTGGTAAGTAATAGGTGGCATTAACGTACAAGCTACGGCGAAGTGGAAGGACTGACATGACGAATAATCGACGATAGTCACTTTCGACTAGACTTCCGTTATACCCTCGTCCACGAGAAGAAATGGCTCTCTTTAACGCTATGACGATTAGGTGCAACGATACCGTCTTGACCCAGTAAGGTTTCCTCAAGACGCGGGATACAAATGCTCGGCCATTATTAACTCCGAAATAAGCAGGATCGCTCAAAGTTGCGAGTTAGATGACTAATGGATTGGCGCGGCGCCGCGCGAGTGCGAAATCGCTAAATCATAACTTTTCTGGAAAAAATAGGCGATAACGTACATACTTTTTATCATATTCGACTATACATGTGGCAGCGTCATTAATTTTGTTCTCGTTCGCCCGTGTTACATTAATGAGGAAAAATGTTTCGCGTCAAGGTTTCCCTTTGTCCGTTACAAGCAGCCTTCCTTCGTTCGAGAGCTCTGTAAAGCCAACGGCGCACGATACTACTTTTCCTACACTGAGAAAACTTTACGTCGGATAAACCAATTAAATAGTATTTCCGATGGTTAATCTTTCCGATTAAATTATGGATGCATCCGACGAAATTTATCCGATGGAATTTATCAAAGTGCCACGTCGTCCCACGATTGCATGATTTGCAGGGTAAATTTTGGAAGAAAATTCTCTCCGTGTATTGGTTCTGTGTCCGATTAAACATAATCGGATAATCAAATTACATTAATACAAACTGATATATCCAATTAAATTGTACATTCGATGAAAAATATGATCGGTTTTTCCAATTTTATCGGTAACTGCATTTTATCAGGATTGGGAAAGTTACTTTATAAAAGTATCTAGTTACAGTCACAGTTACAGTTTTTTTTCGCTAAAAATGTAGCTAGTTACAGTTACTCAAAAAGTAACGAATCGTTACTTTGCAGTTACTTTCTTGTCATGAAAATAAAAAGATCAAATCTGCATTTAAATTGTTAAGTGTCGATAAAGGCATTTATGCGCTTATGCAAGGTCTAATGCGATCTGCGGAGGTTTAAAAAATATATAAATTAACTATCAAATTAGTTACTAGTCATCGAAAAAACGTAACTGAGCTAAGTTACAGTTACGGACGGAGAGAAAGTAACAAAGTTAAGTTAGAGTTACCAAAAAAAAAAAAGTAACTGCGACTGTAACTTCGTTACAAGTGACGAGTTACTTCCCAGCCCTGCATTTCATCGGATCAATTTCGTCGGACGTATCCGTAATTCAATCGGAAAACGTAATGGGGAAAAATTAACCATCGGAAACCCTGATAGGCTTATCTGACGACAATTTTTCTCAGTGCACGAGCGATCCAGTGGGAAAACTGGAATCGCAGGCTTAACGTCGGGGAAAGACCGCGCATAATTCAGTCGTCGCCGAATGTATCGTCGCGACTGATTCTCCTCGAGCAGCTATCTCCGGCGTTCGGATCTCATAACGAAATGCCGAAGTCGACCGCGTTTCGGCGCCCCGAAACGTATGGAAATCTATGCCGGTCGCGTCGGCCGGGACTAATAATACACACGGCGACCGATCGGGCCGACCCGTCGGGCCCCGCCAGCGGTCAGCGGGGCCCAATACGTCCCTGTCAGATTAGAATCGCGGTACTTGACAGACTCGCGCTTCTGTCTGTCCGTACGTCCGGCGATGCCCCTTTGGGCGTCGGGGGGGTCAAACGCCACGCCGGAGATCCATAAAGTCGACCGTTCCCGCTCCTTTGTCCCGGAATCTTTATAAATGAGATACAACCAAGAGAAAAGCAGATGCACGCGAGGGGGTACGCCAGGCATTAACCCCGGCCGACCCGTTCGGCGTTCTCGAAGAACCGCGTATATTCCTCGTGAACGGCAGAGAGGCACTCGAGTTCGTATTATGCATCCGTCTCGCTGGTCTTCGCCTCGTGATTCGTTCGACGAGCCATCGTTACTTCTCGAATACTCGACGAGGCGATATTAGCCGAAGATAAGCATCCGCATCTCCATATTTAGCGCAATGTCGTCCCGGACGAAGAATGAGATCATTTATCGATCAGCGGCCAACGAATTTCTCCTTGTTTCTCGGAGAAAATGTCTCGTTGAAAATCGACCGTAGCAGCGAGACATTTTTTTAGCTGCACAGGCAAAATTTATCAGACCGTGCATCGTCCGCGCACGCGAATCGTTGAGTTTGTTTTGCTCGCAGTGGACGGTGATTGATATATTTTCATATATACAGTCGCATCTGTGAGACGATAAACCAGCGAATCGTTTCCGGCGAAGGCGCAACGGCGGTGGCATTTTTTAACCCGGTTTCGCGACTGATAAGAGAGCGCTCATTATCTAAATACCGCCGTGCTTCCTGCCGCTCGCGCACACCAAAGTATCTGGCCTTCTTAGAATTGATGAACGGGAAATTGAAGGCGTTAACGGGTTTATTTCTCTCACGAGAGCAGCAGCGAACGGGCTTCCCTGTTACTCAATAAGGCAACTGTGCGCGGAAGGTGCATTATCTACGAGATGATTATTGGAGATTACTTAATTAATGAATTTAAGCCACTTAATGGCCGGTTATCTCGGGGGGGAATACGGAAAGTTTACGTTTACACGCGAATTTAAACGGCGGAGTGCGAAACGGCAGGGCAGTCCCGTATTAATTACCGCGATAGCCGGTGCCTATCACGCGTATATCCGCTGACACGCCGATAATCGTTAACTGAACGATGGGAGCCCGCGTCGCGGGGCGGACCGTGGGCAAAATCTACGGCTGGGCCGACCGACCTCCGCCGCGCGCACGGACGGCTAATGCGTAATGGTAGATACGAGCGATAAGAGCGTCGCGTTATCAATCGACCGCGCCGCGCTCGCACTCGCATTCCTCTCGACGCCGATATATCCGCGCGTCGGCCGGTCACGGCAGCCTCGAAGCCGATCGTATCTCCGCGGCGCGGTTCTTTTTCCCCGGCGTTACGCCTCACCTGGGTCGGCGCGGCGCGGCGTTCACGCTCGGCGATGCCGGGATTAAGAGGAGGATAATAATTCGTGGCGGCCGTGAGAGATCGGAGCGACCGGGGAGATCTCCGGGGATGATTGTCGTTGGCGAACGAGGCATTAGTCGTACGGTAGCCGATGCCGATACGCACTCACCGTCGGCCGGGCGGGAAGGGCGCGGGACGGAGGGGGACGTGGAAAGCAACGTCGGAGGATCTGATGCTGACGGGTATTAAAATTAATGGTCAGCCGTGTACGCTGACGTGTCACCTTATACCTCCATGCGTCATTTTGATTGACCAATAAATTATCTCTCTGAAAGGGGGTGAGAAGGGGGAGAGCGGAGGTTTCGCGCGCGATGGCCGCCGATCTTCTCGCGCCGCTCTTTCTCTTCTATGGAAAAAAATCGCGTCTCTCGCGACGTTTCGGTATTGATGCGAGAGTGTGTGGGACATGGCCACGTCGATGATTGAATTGATTGACGGCGTCCGATGTGCCGACAGGAAATTAGGGTGAGGTGACCAAATTCGGATCAGATACCAAATGCGGATCGACAATTTGACGAGCCGCTAATAAGCGACATTTTTAAGTGATTCACTTAAATGTTGCTCTTATACACCTTTATGCTATATCGTCGATACCGTAAAAGGCATCGATGTGGTTTTATGTCGCTTATTAACGACTCGTCAAATTGTCGAGCCGCATTTCGTATCTGATCCGAATTTAGTCACCTTACCCGATATGACTTAATTTTTCCCACACGGAGAGAATTTTCTCTTAAAATTTATCCTGAAAATCGTGGGACAACGTGGTATTTTGAAGAACTTTATTAAATTTTACCATACTTTTTACTAGTAATTATACTTAGTATGCATTTTACTAGCAAAATGTATAGTAAAATTTCAAAAGACTCTCAAAGTTTTTCGAAAAGCCAGGTTCCTTGAGAAAATTTACTGTAAATGAACTTAAAGTTTTTAAAAGGAATCTTTCAAATCTACGAGTTTACTAAAGAAATTTTAGAGTAATTTTGGACAAAGCTTGTCGAAGTTTCCGCTAGAGGGCCACGCGGCGTAGCACTTTCTCGTAAGAAGAAAACCGCACGCGGCATAGACAAATTATATCGCATACTTTTCACAATTCTTAAAGTAAGTTTCAAGTTTACCTTAAATAAAAGTTTAAAGTGTCCGCATTTACTTTCCATATGTCTTATTTTTCGAAAGTAAAATTTCACGGTTTTCTAACTCTTTCTTCGCGATGAGATCGCGAGTGTCCTTGTTATATATAAAAAAAAATCGACGACGTTACATTATTATGTTGTAGCGTTATAAAGAACGCGCGTTCCCGTCATTTTAGAAATATCCCTGCGATCCTGTCCCCCCTCGATATTTCAGTCTAGACTGCTCAGCGCGCGATTCCAGACGCGCCGCGGTGATAATAACGAACTCTCTGTCTCGCGAATTTCCCCGAAAGGGGCCTCAACCAGGCTTTTATGGCTCAATCCGCATGTTCCGACAACACGATGTGTGGGCCAACTGTCGCGCGCGCGCGGTCCCCCCCCCTTCGAAATTTTCTTCTGGCCCACGGGTTCCCAGGGCAGGGCGCGTTACCCCGGCATCGGCGGGACAAAACTTGCGCGTTTGCCTTGTTTTTAGACGCACGAGTGGCCAAATGACTGGGACGCGCCGCTCTCATGCATGAATGCAACGTCAGCTGCCATCCCGGGACACGGCGAACTCTTCATTAACCGTGCACGCCGAACATTACGGGGAACGCGCGCGCAAGGGGCGCGCGAGGGATATGATTCGCAAAACCATCCGCGTAAAACGTCCTTGACGACACTCGGCTCTGCGCGGCAGGGTAGTGCGAGGGGAAACGTCTTTTGGATAATTAACCATAATGCACATTTCCACATTAATTGAAACGTCTCTCCCTTCTGCAGTTGTCTAATTAGTCATTTTCATAAAAAAAAACCGACATCACTGTACATTTGTGGGAATAAAATTGTTATCGCATTAATATCCATACTGCAAATACTGCGTATTTGTGATAAGACCATAGACATAGTAATACCAGACCGAGCATGAGACGCCAGAGACCTGAGGCTCAGGTAGAAAAGGATAGAAAGTAGGTGCCGTCCACTTTTCTCTTTCTAACGGGACGAATAAAAGGAGAAAGGTTCTATCCTTTTCTACTTAACTTCATTGCTTAAAAGAGAACGTGCTCGGTCTAGTATTACTATGTCTATGAATAAGACAATACCAATGCCCAAATTGCGAATTATTCAATCAGCAAGTTGTTATTCGAAGTTCACAAATGTATTGATATTGGCTCTCGATTGATGTTCATTGAAGTTGATAAGAGTTTAGCAAAGATCTATTCTTCTGATCGCCAGAGATGAGAACAATAAAGCTTTCTCACTTAAGCATCGCTTACTTTCCGGAATTCGTCCAACGCAACTTTGTATTTTCAACAATGGATAATTTCAACTGTTAATTATCTACTAGAAATTTTATCCGATACTCGATCTATTTGCTGCGCAAGAGGCATAAAAGAAATATATACGGCGCTCCATTTATTTATCCCATTTTTACACGAGACCCTATAGAAACCTTCCCCAGGGCGCTTTAATTGCAACCCAATATGGTGTGGATAGAAAAGAACGTCCGTAAGACGATATTGTCTTGCCATTGATCCGATCCGTAAGGTCGATCTTAACGAAAATTAAGTGAGAGGGTCCCATGACATACGATGTTTTGTGACACTTTTTGAATCGCGGAGAATCTCGACGGGCCCGACGATCCGTATTTAGTTTCATAGTGTCATGTCCAGCTTAACGCATCCGCGCCTCCGGACAAGCCCAAACTCCAAACACGTCTCCTCGTGGACTCCTTTACGCGTCACAGCTCTATCCAACAGCGGAACCGGCTGTTAATTCCCGCGAGTTAAAAAAGTGTTATTTCCAAATTCAAAATGTAAAACACAAAACGAGGTGTCGCTCATGGTATTCTACAGCGAGGTGAGGTACTTTCGTGAATTAATGTGAAAATGCGCGGTGAGAATTTTCTTTTAAAATTTATCTTCAAAGCTATCTAATCGTGGGACAACATACTTCGGAGAGCTTTGCGAGTCTGTTGAAAATTTTACCATACATTCTACTAGTAAAATGTATACTACACTGAGAAAAAAATTGTTGATATTACTAAATATGTTTAGTCGACAGTATTTCTTTCGTTCAAATATATGTATTTTTTAATTAACAAAAGTTTACGTGAATTAACAAATATTGGTTTGACAGCCCGTGACCCAAGTTCCAGTTCCGAGAAATGTGTTTTATGGAATAGCTGCAAGTCGATTGGCTCGGAACTAGAACTTGGACCAAGTTCCGGCATCGTGGGCCTTAGAGAATTTTTTTTCTATCAAAGTTCGACGCGACGCACCGTTCTATCTGAAAATTCAGTTATGACAGTCGGGAACGATCAACGACGCGGAATTCCCGGACGATCGTATAGTAGCCAATAGGTGGATGAGTCACCATCTTCGGGTTGAGCGCAGAACGTAAAGAGTCGCGGTGAGCAGGGCGAGCAAAGGGGTAAGCGAGCAAAAAGGAGGAAACGAGCAGCCGAAGAGAACCTCTAAGTGGTGGGGACACCGCCGCGGAGTGGTGGTACTACAGCGGAAAGAGTGGAAAGAGAGAGGTGGGACCGGAGCCCTGGGACCACACACGACGCTCCACGCGTCTGCGACTCGGTTACATTGCTTAATTGTAAACGACCCAGTGGCTCTCATCCGCCGCTCGTTTGCTCGCCCCGATTTTCCGCCCGCTGCACAATGCCGCCCACACGAGTCGCCCAGGTCAAAGGGAAAGCCCTCAGAGGCGCTTTCTTACACTCCGGCGCGTTTATCCTGACAAAAAATTCCAATTCCCTATCTTCAGGCAACTCAGTAACTAAGATTATTCGCATTAAACCGATAAGAAAGTAAAAAATGCATCGTACAAATTGTTTCTTTCATTGCCGCGTGCATTTACCGTGCGAGTACAACGGAAAACCGCTTGTAAAACAGTTTAATTTTTTATACACGATAATTATACGCTACAGTTCCATTCTGTGGACATATGATACAATGCAGACATGTAATGTATTCATATGCCGCAAGTGGTGGTTGCATATGAAGACATGATATAAGCTGACAAGGGTATTTGGAAGCAAGCGAAGTTGCAGGAGAGAGAGAAGCACGTTTCATATCTGTAACATCATCAATTCTGTCGATAGTTCGGCATGTCGGTTTCAACTAATTAAAACCAGGGTCTCATCGAGCTTCTGGCTTCCCTCCTTTGCCGTTTAGCCTCCGCCGCTGGTTGACCTCCCTGTTCTCCTCGCTTTCGGCATTCCTCAAACGTCGTCTGTACCCCTTTCACGAATATCTCGTGTCCTCCTAATAGGCTTACATAATGCCACCGGGAGAAAGAGAGAAGTAAGAAATCTATTACTGAATTTTACTGGCGCGTGACGTGGCGCTTTATAATTCTTGCAAAATTCCTGCTTGGTAAACTTTATGTTGCAAATAACAGGATGGATAACTCGTGATAAAGCTGACTTATAAGTTCCATTCTTCGTAATAGGCGTCGATAGAAAAAAACATTTTAAAAAATATCGAAATTTTCGCAACCCGTTTGCATTGTACAAGCCACCGGATCGGACGCTACGGACGGCAACGGGAACGAAATTAAAGCGATCCGAAAGAAATCGAATGGATCCTTTTCGCCGGGCAAATCTCGACTCATGTAAAATAAGATAAACGCCCGAATCAATCGCGGCTCCACAATATTCCCTCTAATAATCTGTAATAGATCGACGTAATCGAGCGCATCGCGGCCGAGCGATCTGAAAGCGAAATAGTAGGAAAGGCCAGAGTCACTCGGAAATCGTTAGCGGGGCCCTGTTGACTGTCGTATACAGTTCTACGGCGCGATGTCGGTCACGATAATGATGCGACAAAATCACGCCGCGGGCAGTCGGAGGAGAGGATTCCTCGATACGCGTCCTTGCCCGCCCTTCGTCCTTCTGTATCACCTCGATTCGCGGGTGGCCCGCGTGCCCCACACGTGGAACGAAATGGGCCAGGTCGACACGTCTGCCCGGGACGAGGAAACATCAATCAATTATAATGTATAATACCGTACGTTCTATATACGAGTACATCTTGCAGAATAGGCGCGACGAAAATTGCGATTCGCGCGATATAAACGATACATCGAGAAATATTTTCGTCGGATAAACCAATTCAATAGTGTTTCCGGCGGTTAATTTTTCCGATTAGATTAAATTATCCATATTGTTCGTCGAGTATACAATTTAATTGGATTGGTCCGCCAATATGTAAATGAATTATCCGATTATATTTAATCGGACATTTTTCTCAGCGTACACTTCTAACTGTTTTCAGTAAAAATGCACTGATTGACATTTAGAGAGTAACGCGAGCCGTCAGAAGACTAATCGAATCGACGTCAATGGGGTAGAAACGGCGTTCAAACCGTCAGTTTTCGAAAATAATTAAAAGTTTTGGAACTTTATTTGTTTGTATAAATAACAATGGCTCGTATGATGAAATCAAGTAATAAAACAGGCCCCAGAGCCTGAACAAGGCTGGTAGTGTCCAGTAAAATAATTTTAATTACAATTGCATATATGCGTTTCGGTCCTCTTTGTATTAAATTTTGTATTAAATAACTTAACTTGGCACTTCCCTTCAATAAGATGTTAATAGCATTCAAACCGTTGAACGCAGTAACTTAATACAAAACATAAAGTTCTAAACTTTCAATTTTCGAGAACTGACGGTGGGGCGCGGTTTCGACTCCATTGCCGTCGATTCGACGTTGATTAGACCGTAGTGTTTTCACTGGAAAGTGATAATTTCGCGCGTCTTGTACTCCCGGAGGCCGGTTCAGCGATTAAATGGCATCCATGTTGCGAGAGGAGAGAAAAAGATATAACGATCGCGTGAGTGATATCGCTCTAACATTGTCGAATCGCTGTCTTCACGTTACGCACGAATTACTTTACCGAGGAGGACGTTGTCTTAAAGAAAAAAACCGAGCGTACGCGTTGGATGAGTATTGGGTGATTGACAAATGATAAGTAGTAAATGAGCCAGTGATAATTCAAGGACGACCAGGATAAGACGCGCAACCCAATACTTATGGAAATTATTTTAAGTAGATAAAAGGCGGCTTGTTAAATAGAATGATTATTCGTGATACAAAATCTGAGAGACATTTCCTGCATTGCACGTGACTGCCTCCCGGTGTTTGAGAAGTAATTAACCTGCCTGATAATATTGTTCAACGTGCAAAAGATTTGTATCGTAACGAAAGCCAATTACTCTCTCAAAATCAATCAGTCAATTATCACTGAAAACAGTGAACGGTCACTGATTTACAGTCACAAGTATTCCACTGCGATTTTCAGCGGTATCTCTCGCACGTGTGCGAGAATATATGTGTATAGCAGCATGACCCACCCGAATTGTAACAAATGAAAAGAAATCAAAGTACATTCCGTTCATCACCTTACTTATTCCATCAGAGTGGCCAGTATATTGACCACTTACCCCTCGTCGTATCTAGTCTTCCATCGTTGGGCCAGATTGGACATACCTTTCGTTGCTCCCGGCCATACAGTCTGGTCATTTTGACCAGAGATGAGGAAGGAAGAAAACTCCTTCCATGGTCGGTTATCGTTGCCGACAAATATTTCGTACGGTTCCAACTGTATTATACGAGTGTCGATCGTATCGAAAAACGACCGCGAGAAGTTAAAGAAGAGTATTAATTCAAAAAACTTTACTGTATAACTAATCAAATTTATTTTTCGTTATTTAGTCGAAAATATTGACCATTTCTTCGTAACTTGATCTTTAAATTCGAAATTCAAGTAGATATAGAAAACAAATTTACCTCGCGTTAGATTGATTTTAATCATATTCCGCGATAAATTAAAATTTATAATACAGATAAAATTTAACAATTAGTAATTTCGTGAAAAACCGATCGCGAAAATACGAAGGTGCGTGTGACTATGCGCATGTATTCATGCGAGACGCATCTTGAAAGTATATCACGTATGCACATACACAGAAATACACAGAATAAATGATGTGAGATCCAGATAAAAGAAACTTCCTTTACGATTTTAACCGATATTGTAATTGCATATTCTAACTAATTAATAACCGCAAATAATATACGAAAATAAATTAAAATTTCAGTGTTCTCGACGAAATATATTAGAATCTCACATCATTATTTTACTTCATACATCAATTCGTTAATAAAAATGGATAGGCTACAAGAGATCAGTTTGACGAATACGTCAATAATATTCGCCATATTTCGCGTAATTTCTGTGATTCTTCAACCTTCCACAGTGAAAACGCGTCCTCTCCTCTTGGATAGATTCAATATATTAAATAAAACGTGAAATTATTTGTAACCTGTCCATTTTCAGGTAACGGATCTACGAAATGTGTCAATCTACGATCTACGAAATGTATCAATCTACGATCTACGAAATGTAGATTCCGTTACCGCAATAAAAAAAAACTTGTCACTCACCGACACGATGCAGATGCGCAGCAGCGGAGTTGCATCTACGTTGATTCCGCAATGGCGCCTGTTGCCTATTCGAGGTCTCCTCTTCCACTAACGCTGTCCTCTGGCACACTCGCGAAAACACAAAGATCGTTCGCGCGACTTTACACTCCCGTTTGCAAAGAAATGGACATTTAACGAATACTGTTCCTCAAATGGGCTTTGACAAATCTTTCGTTCGATTATTTAAACGGCACTCCCGAGCGCGACGAGAATGGAAACTTCATGTTATACGCGCACGTTTGTACGTATAATTGTTCGAGAGATTATTCCTTGGCAACCGATCGATTTACCTGACTTGCTCCTCCTCTCAGATTTCCTTGTTGCACTCACACAAACACTCACTCGCGAAACTAATCGATCGCGCGAAATTTCGGGCACTCCCGTACGCGATGTGAAATACTGTGGAACACACCAAATATTATTAACAAATATCGCGTGACTTTCTACGATACAAATTACTCAATCTAACAACTTGTATTTTTGACTCGGAAGAATAGGATAATGGATAAATCACTTTCGAATTGGCGATACAAAACGCAACGCGAGCATCGAAAGCATAATCTGCGGTAAAGAAGTAGTTATTAGTCCGCAACGAAACGATATTTTACAATCTTTGTTATTCAATCTAATCCTCGAAATAAATTATGTGAGCAAAGTTTCCAGCGATAAATAGTTGTTATTAATTGCAACAGTTAATCAAGATAATTTTCGATTACATTTACATAATGTAACAATGTGCGATAAGCGACTTTCTTTACTTTCTGCCCGTTTGAGTTGCGAAGAACGACAGAGCGAATTACAGCGCGAACGCCGAAGTAGTACAAATTTCTCTCTTTTCCCGAAAATGGAACAGATTACACGAAATCGATAGATAATTAAGAGCGCGGTGCGTAAACGCGATGTAACCGCGACAAAGTACCGACAAAATACAAAGTTTTAGATGAGTTAGTCTCGTGAAATGTCTATGTATACGTTGATAAAGAGCCGTCGCCTCAACATGCAAATCGTTTCTCATTACAAGTTGTAAAAATTGAATAATTAATCGAGGAACGTTACTTGTTACTAATAAAGGTGTGCAAATCAATAGCGTTTGATCCCTTCATTCAGTGCGATCGAGTCTCGGAAACCGATAACGCAAAAGTAAATACGACGCACGGACCGACTCTCGCTGCTGCCTGCCGGCTCGACGTTCGGCGAGCGAGTGATTGCGTGGCGACCTTCAGGCACACGATGGCATGCAAAAACATCGTACGTCGCCGCGCCGATAGAAAAACAACAACGAACGTTGAGAATTCCTTGTCTTTTTTGTTCCGTGACTGTTACTACGTTTTGTGTATCATTCTGCGAACTTATTGGTATTGATTAAATGAACGATTAATTCTGTTCAATCGAGAAAATGTTTCGAAACAAAAATCGTTGTTACTTAAATTCTAATTACTAAGATTAGAGATGCATACAAATGTATATTACTAAATCACAAATCTTCATTCACTATGAATCTAAAAGAGAAGTGAAGCACACCGCGCTTCGAGAAAACCAATCGGCATCGCGGAAAAGAGGCTCAACTGTTTGATATTAACGACATTCGCGCTGGTAACATCTCTTTTTTAGAAAGGGATTCTCGGACGATTGTGTTTCGATTAATATCGTTAACTCAGTAGCGTTTATTGTACGGTGTCGATGTTAAAATGTATAATTTTCAAGTTTTTCGTTTACTAACGGAAATATTTAATCTTCAAGTTCCTCTTTTATTAACGGAATCGTGCAAATGTCAGAATGCAGATCTTTGAGTCGAATATCATCGCGATACGTTTAAGTGCAAACTTCAATATTAATCAATCTTATCCGTGCTTAATTATGCAATTGTAATATTTACTCATCGACAGTTTAAATTTGACATTTACACATCGATTTCTGTTGATCAAAATTCGTACCATCGGATAAATTTACAAGGAATACCTAGTGCAAATAGTAACTTCGTGCAATCGTAGATTTTTGTGTTTCCTTAATTTCCTGTCGCGTGTGATTAGTGCTGAGGTGTTCTACAAAGTGCCACGAAGTGTCGTCAATCATCCCACGGGGTTTGGTCAATCGTGTCACGAGATTTCGTCAGTTATGCTACAAAACGGAAGTACGCATTTCATACGAGAACGATTACGAGAAATTAGATAGGAATGTCTTCTTTTTATACGTGATAGGAAATTAATTTATTCGGTTTGTCGTCAAAAAATATCTACACGGAAAAAAAAATTTAGCTACATATGGACAGCTAATATTTTTTAGTTGTGATAGCTAAATATTTTGCTACGACAGCAAACGGTTTGCTGTCGTAGCAAAATATTTAGCTATCACAACTAAAAATATTAGTTGTCCATATGCAGCTACATTTTTTTTTCCGTGTAGCGCGATTCACACGAGATCTATACATCTATACATCCAAGAATCAAAGCACTAACTAACTTGAAATTACTTCTTCACTTACGACAATTGCTTCTTTAATGTTCGTATTCGAATTATGTTCGTATCTCTCGTTGCTTCGAATATAATTATTTGTTGGCTGTTTCGAGGTTGAAAGCGCGAAATAATACACGAAATATTGAGACTACGAAGTGAAAGAAAGCGGTAGTGAGACGAAACGACAGTTTATAAATTCGTTGTAAAACACGTACGCCGCGGACGCGCGCGATATTTGCAGGGGCCTCCCGGTTTACAATTTTCTCCGCGGCGCACGGGGTTAAGTGTCTTCTCAAAGGAGCAATAAACGGGAGACGGTAATCGTAAACATAGCGGCCGCAGACATTTTCACGCGTTTCAAGTGCAGTTAGCGCGATACTTCGCCTTTGTGGCCGCCTCGCGAAACGTGCTCGTGGTGTTTAAGAAATACCCACGGTCCCGCGCGGATGCCGTTCTCGGATTCCCGGTGTAACCGGCGGTTTTCGACTCATTAAATTTCACGCTTGGTCCCCGCGTCAAGCCGCGTTCGCTTAAGCATAACAGAAATCCCTTAACGGAATTAGAAAGCCGCGGAGGAAAATCACGGAGATCAGCTCGTCGCACACGACCCGCCGTTATTCTAAGTCGCGAACGGGCGTCGCTTTCGACGTGTGCAAAGATGTATCTGCAATTAAATAAGTAATGATTTTCTCACGCGTAATGATCAATTTTGCGGTTACGTAAAGCCCGTGTCCACGATGCTAGAACTTGGTCCAAGTTCCAGTTTCGAGAAATGTGTAGCCAGTCAACTTGCAGCTATTCCGTAAAAGCTAGCATCGTGGACGCAGACCTGCATAAAGATTGGCGCTCTTCCGCGGCGGCATTTAAATCGGTAACGCGAATCGTCGAATTTTAGGTCACTTTTAGCGCAGTGAGTACAGATTTGTCGATACCCCTCCGGATGTTGCGCAACGTCGCGTGGCGCCGGCGCCTCTCGAAGACGAGAATCGCGCCCGTCGCGGCGCTCGCCATATCGGATAAAAGCGCGGCGCGCGATTTGGTATCACAGCCGCGGCGAATGTCTTCGGGGTGGCTAGTACGCCGCGTGTGACGGTGCGGGCCACCCATGTAGCCGTTGTTCGCTCGCATCTATCATGGAGCCACCTTCTTTTCCCGGCAGCTTAAGCCCCAATAAAAGCCCCCGGTTCGGCCTGTGTCTCCGGATCGAGCAAAAAATCGGCCATTACCTCGCGAGAGAGCGGGCCCAGCACTCGATGAATCTAACTTCGTAACTCGAGGACCGACCAGCATTTTCGCCCAACAGATTGTCCCCGCCGTGACGATCTTACGATCCCCCCCCTCCCAGTCCTTTGTTTCCTTTTTCTTCCTCCCCGCCCTCCACCCGCTGTTTCACTCTCAACCCCCTCGGGATCGGCCGCTGATACTTATAAGTCACTCGGTGTGTAATATCAGACGCTTCATCTCTTTTCTCCCAAACGCGTCTGTTAAATATATTGAAAATAATTGTGAGCCCCGAGTCGAAATTTTGGTACTATTTTGACACCTTTAAGGATAATTTACACCTACTTAGCTGATCTATATTTGTACTCCTTCCTTGAATCTTTAATTCTAAAAATGTACTTTAGCTCCTGCTTAAAAGGACCTACTTTAATGCTAAATTGGCAAAGGTAGAAATTTCCGACACTATCAGTTTTTAAGTAGGAATAAATTTTGTACTTGCAGTTCAACCTCTTTTACTATCTTTGGTCCTACTATATAGGGTGTACTAAAACCACCGGATATCCTTTGAATCGCAGATTCCTCAGAAAATTTCAAGAGGAAAATTCTAATAAAAAAATGTCGAGGCTATGATAGTCTTTAAATAATAAGCGATTATATTTCACAAATGACAGGTCTGAAATTTCGCGCGCTCAGGCGACATGACGAGGGATAAAAGTGTTCCTATGTGTTTCGCGAGCGAGCGAAAACCAAAGTTACCGTTTAACGGGACAGAAAATATTTGGGAAGACGGTGATCCGGTTATTTTGAAAACTTGAGGATAAAGAGAGGCAGGAGACTAGATTGAATCTAACTGAAAATTCCAAGTTCACTCAGAATATCGGAGATCGACTAAAAAAGAAATGGTTAAAGATAACAAGAGGAACAATTAATTCGAGAATGAATCGTTAAGTCTGCTGTGAAAGTTGTCACTGTGCTAAAAAGGGCGATATTCGCAGGAACACCTTTATCACTTGTCGTGTCGCTGTACCTGAGCGCGCGAAATCTCAGGCCTGTCATTTGTGTGAAATGTAATCGCTTATTATTTAAAAACTATTATAGCCTCGACATTTTTGTATTACAATTTTTGTCTTAAAAGTTTCTAAGGAATTTATGATTAAAAGGATATCCGGTGGTTTTAGTACACCCTGTATAATAGAATTAAAGGTTCAACATAGGGCCAAAATTTCGACTCGGGAGATCGCGCTAATTTTTCGTCACACACCAAGAAAAGATTTATTTAGATTAAACAAATGAGATACGTTGAAATCATGTTCCTTTGAGTCTACAGGGAGAAAATTTTCTTGTGTTAGGTGTAGATAATTACACCTTATTGATTACGCTTGAACAACCGTAAATCGCATAAGTAACTGCGGGCGTCGTAAATTAAATATAAAGAATGGTAGAAAGTGAAGTTTTTCGACAAGTTCCCACGCAGAACTTCATTATGCAATTTCTGCAAACGTCTTGGACAACTCGATGTTTCGCGAATCTCACGTGTCGCTTGGCAAAACAATGGCACGTATTTTCAAACTGTTGACTTATTTCCGTTATATAAAGCATAATCAACGGTTTGCATTTACGTTCGATATTAGTAATCGTGGGACAACGTTTCAGGACGTCGTTTGCTGGCAATCCGAGTCGACGAACGATCGATGTTCAGCAAACAGCGCGCGGTAATCAGGCAGCCAATCTTCTCTTCATCGCTTAATTATTACGGGCGTACGCAGTACACGCAACGATACCATAACCGCTGATTTACAGCGACGGAATTTATCACGGCCGGCAGTCGCTGATCATTTACGCGGCGCGGTCGATCGCCCAATCCCGTGTCTAATTGTTAATTCGTGCGCCATTTACATTTTCAATTGCGCCTACCAGACGCAATAATGAACGTGTCGCGCGGACGCGCAACACTTTCCCCGCCGCTACATCGGCGCAAGAACGGTAGAAAAAGTGAAATTCCGTGATCCAGATAGTTTTCGGACCGTGCGGCCTAAAAACGCCTTCGTCATTACGTTTCTCGCACAGCATTCTTGCATAAATTTGACGATAGCGTCGTCTCATCTAGCGCAGTGCCTCTCAACTTGCGATTTGTGCTCGGAAAGCTAATCCAAACCTGGATAATTCTGCAATTATTGCACACCGTCCCGAGTCGAAATTTTGGTGCTATTTTGGCACTTTTAAGGACAATTTACACCCACCTAGAGCTGATCTATACACCTACATAGACCAGCAATAACCTTTGATGACATTTTTACTCCTCCCTTCAATCTTTAATTCTAAAAATGTACTTTAGCTCCTACTTAAAACAAATATTGATCAGAAGAACACGCTTTTGTATTACAGTGGAGAAAACTGTCAAGTAACGCACTAATTATTTTTTTCCGCAAAACTTTGCCTCGATCTGCGTCTTGAAAGTCTCACGAGTGTCGCGACATAGTACCATTTGCCATAATTTGATTTACTTGAATCAGTGCAAGATTCTTAGGTCGTTTATTAAAATTGCTAACTTTAAAATAACAACAACAATCAGTTTCCTGAATTTGACCAATTATTGTGCATCCTAATTTCACAAATAACACTTTCTGCGCAGAATCAGTCAGACTCGACATTCTGCTCGTAGTTCGATGCCAACTCTCGGAATAAAACTGCTGTCGTGGAGATGCAGATATCAAAGCGTGAGTTGTATATGTACGTATACGCGTACAATTTGTGGAAAAAGATCACCGCGCGCGGGTTAATTCATGCGCGCGATAAAAATTTAATCGCGCACACACGAACAGTATAAAGAGTACCACAGTAAAGAAAGTGCGTCCCTCTTCCCACGGTGTATTTTACGACGGCGGATCTGACCGGCCGGCGTTCATGAGAATTTATTAACGTCCATTTTCTGTTTAATTACCGGCATGCCGCATGAGCTGCCGGGGAGACGTTCCCGGGGGACCCGACACGTTCCGCTCGGAGACTTGGTTGTCGTTAAAATTATCGGCCCGAAAGCACGCGGACAGAATTCATCTTCGGCGCGGTAATGTCTTATTCCGTCGCGTTATCGATCCTTAATTGCGAGCAGCCGGAGGCACAACTGTACGGCCGATTTAGATTTTCGAGTTCGAGCGCGAGCGCTGGCCGTGATTTTACGGGACAACCTGTTACGGCGGGAAAGGATAAAGAGGGAAAACCGGATACCACGCGTTCTTTCCGAAGTTGCAACATGAGATGCTTAAGATAACCCGTGGATACGTGAAACCTTTATGACGTTCTATATGTACCGCAAAGTGTTACGTCAGAATCGTTAGAATAAAGTGACCGAGACGTGCAAATTGCGTTTGTATGAAAAAGGAAGCAGAGAACGTTCGACATTAACAGAGTAATTCCCGACATACCGTAACGGAACCCAGAAGCTTGCAAGCACGGAATTTCATTTTAAACGTTACCTTGAAAATCATGTGATCGTGGAACAACGTGGCATTTTGAACAACTTTTTGGAATTTTATCATACATTTACCATACATTTTATCATACATATTAAAAACCGGCTTCAAGCCTAATTTAAGAGGCAGAAGATCACACATTTTATTGGTAAAATGAGAGTTTTTGAAATGTTACCATACATTTTACTAGTAAGTTTGCTAGTACTTAAAAAAAAACCCTCATGAAATGCTTCGAAATGCCATTTTATCCCACGATCTTATAGTTTTAAGAGAAAATACTCTCCGTGTAGAGATTATTTTACCGAAATTCACTTTCTTTCGTATCTCGTATCGTAACTGACACGATAATCCCGCGTAATAAAGCCCTTCCGAGATGCAGAATTGTTTGATAATGCAACGCGCATGGCATTCGCATTATAAATATTCATCGATGGCTCGTTACTTATTCATCCGATAAATTAGTTGCTACGCGGCGATCGCACTTCTCACGTCTAATCGCCGCGCCGCGGAGATTAAGATTGAATAAACGCATTTGCAAGTCAAATAAAGATGTCCACTTGCATTTTGCGACGTATTTATAATCGTTCGCGTTAACGATCGCTATAAACGTTCCCGAAGTGGCATGTAAACGGCGAAAGTGAGCTCTCTCCGGCTCCTGTAAAGTTCGATCTGTACAAATTGCACGAGACACGAGTTAACGATCGCGCGCACTAAAACTTACCGCGGCATTCAAAATAGTGCACGTATCTACTAATTCCTGGCGTACGATATTTATATTATATTAAGTGATAAAATCTCAGGCGTTCAATTTCGCCGAAACAAGAATCTTTATGCACGCGACTCATGCGAACGATAGAATTTTGAATTGCTTATCTACAATTGTGCTCCCGGTGACCACTGAAATTACGGCTGTTAATAAAGAAACGACGCTAAAGAGGATCATCGCGACGAGGACACAATGCTTCTCGCTGCGCAAATAAATTGTCAGCTCACCCTTGAATTATATATATATATATATATACATATTTTTTTCTTTACCGGCGATATTCAAATTTCCCACGTTGCGCCACACGAGAGAGCTTCACGTTGACGCGGTTCCCGGTGCGAGCGCCGTGTAAGTTTTGCTCTACAAAACGAACGAAGGCACAAAAAGAGAACGAAGATGGACACCTCGATAAGTCCCTTTCCGCTCAAGCCGCCCGGCATTCCGGGGCCCGTGGTCAGGCGCTTTCTTAATCGCTGCCCGTTCGTTTGCATGGAAACAATTCGGCTACCGACTTAGGTGACTTCAGTGACATTCCCCAGCGCGAGGATTGGGAACGAGAGGAGAGAGAGAGAGAGAGAGAGAAGCGAGCGGGCGAGAGGGGGCAGGAGCCAGGGGGACGCCAAGTGATCCATGGGACCCCATGGGTTCCACGGGTTACCGCCGACCGCGCGTGTGTACGTACGCGCACGCGTGTATGCGGGGCCTCTGGCACGGGGCCCTGTTGGGTGGTCCCATTCCGCTGACGCGTTCACAACACCCATCTCTCGCTATTATACCCCTCGGTGGCTTCCTCGCTAAGGACCTTATTAAATATTGCTACACGCGAAATCTCATTCCGTTACGTACCCGCCTACCCCCCCCTCCCCCGAGAGGGGCACCCCATCTGCCCCCTCGCTCCACCCCCTGTCCCCGTTTGCCCGCCCGTAGCGCGGGATGCTAACCGGGCGCAGGAATGCGCGATCCGTCGCGCCACCCGTTAGATCTTCGTGAGAACGCGTGGCACCCCGCGCCCCCCCTCTTTCCTCCCCCCCCAACGAAAAGCCGCTGCCCGCGACGATATTTGTCGGGAGCGCGCGAGTCCTTTATCCGCGAGGAGTATCCTGCGGATTGTGCGAGGGTAGGCACGGGGAGAGACGGCTTTCCTCCTCGTGCCTCTCGCGGTGAGATAACTTGAAATCAAGAAATACTACGTCCATATTAAAATCCTTCCTCCGACTCCGTTGTCCTTGGAAGGATTGTAAAGGGGTCCCGTGCTAAATCTGACTTTCAAGAATGACTGTCTAGAAAGTACAACAAAAGCAACTGGTCATCGGAGAGGCTGTCCGAGCAGCGAAAGTCTACACGTAGCTCCGGAGTGAAATTGTTAAAAATCCGCCGAGTATTAAACTAAATTGGTATTTCTACAATATATATATTCATTTTCTTGCTAACAATCATTATCGCGCGACGGCACCGTCGCGCGGAATTAACAATCGATGTGAGGAATGCGTCGCCGCCGCGGAGCGGTCGTGAATTGAAGGGGGCGGGAGGGGGTCTGGCATTTCTTTCAAGGCGCCGCGCGTTATCGCGCAAGTGAACGAGCCTTAAGTACTGCCGATTACGGGTAATAAAAGCGTTCGGCTGTCATCCGGGGAACGTGTACGGGGCGAGCCCCGCGAGCAAGAAGCGCCCGCGAAAACCCGGGGCGGGCGGCCACCGCGAGCAGCGTCTCTCGCGCTTCGATCACGGGTGCCCGGCGTGTATCCCCGGCAGCGTTACGTCGTCGCGCCCTCCTACCCCCCTCCCCCGACCCCCGACGGACGGGGGGTCTTCCACGGGCCCCCGGCGGGTCGAAAGAAACCCCGTGCTCCGCGGTGGCCTCAATTGTCCTTCCCCGAAGCCGTTTTCGCGTTGGCGCGGTTAACGACTTTTCGTTACTTGAGAACGAACGAGCACGACGAGATCGTTCTTCAGCACCGTATGCTCGATTGACGACGCGCCGTTTACATTCCGCAAGAAATAACAGGATTTCGTGCGGGCAGGACGCGGTCATAATTAAATTAAATTGGAAAGAAAGGGAATGACGTGTTGAACAACGATCCCTTCAAAATCTCTTTCGCTCTCTCTTACCCCCTCCCTCTGTCTGCCTGTCTGTCCGTCTCTCTCTTTCTCTCGCTCCACAACTGCTCTCTAAGAGTCAATCAGTGAATTATTGCTGAAAACAGTGAATAGTCACTGATTTGCAATTACAAGTATACCACAGTGGCGAGCGTGGCGCAGAGAAATGTGCGCTGCTTAAGTAAAGGCCCAGCTTCACTAGAACAAACTGGACGAAACAGGCTTTAAGCCTAATACACGATGAGGAAGAGGAGGAAGAAGTGTACCACTGAAAATTGCAGTGGTATACTTATAACTGTAAATCGGTGGATTCACTGATTGACTTTTAGAGAGTGCTTGTGATATAGTTATAAGAAAATGTTCCACCTTTGTGTATCCACTCTGCTTCCTTCATTTTTTCGTCCCCCCTCCCCCCCCACCCGACGAACGAAACGATGCGAAAGACTGGTATCAAGAGTTCGGCTGTATTTACTTGGTAAACGTAGGCGTCGCGTATCTGAACATCAGCAATTTACCGATACCAATTCCGCCGGCGAGGTGCCTTCTGCAAAAGCGTAAAGCGCGTACGCGCCTTACGTCAGGCCTTCGTCGACGGTAGAAAGTGCGATACTCCTGCTGATTAATGACAAGGTTCCCGGTGTGTACGACTGTTCTTTCCCTGATAAGAAGCAGCCCTCCGGGAGTGTGTATTTGAGATCGTGTCCCGGCATCGGTGACTCCGTAATGGGGTTGAGAGCGCGCCGGGTCGCGGCGGTTACGTTTTGCGCCCGGGCCCGCTATCGTGGCCCGGCAACCATCGCGATAGATCATCTCGGTCGCACCCATAAACAATAACTTACACTTCGCCGACTCGTAAAGCTAGACCTCTCCTCCCTTCATCTGCTCTGCGATTTCTCAACCGCGCGCGATGCGCACCGACTCCTCTCCCTCCTAAACTCCCCGTCTCTCTCTCTCTCTCTCTCTCTCTTTCTCTCCCGGGCTCGACCGCTGTAACTTCCTCGCAATCCTATTTTTCTCTGAAAGGAAAATTCTTGTCTTCGTTTGGTCTTCGCCTGCCTTGCCCGAGGCAAGTCGACAGCTTCCGCGGTAATTTGTCCGCGTGGAAGTACGTGCGTATTTTTGAAGCGGGAACGAACGCTTTGTTGCGTAACGCTATACCTTTCTTTCGTTGAGTAATTATCTACAATTTCTCACGACACGGGCGCGTAGTACGCAGCGTGTCTCGGGTTTCCTTCGATCTTCGTCTTCCGAGACTTCCCAATGCCTTACTCCTGATCGTAAAACTCGAGATGCAGGATCTCGAGAAGTGAAACAAAATCGCGTCTACCATACACGCGGTACGAACAATTATCGGTCACTTTGATTATTACTTTATTAATAACAAAGTGATTTCTGGGCATCGTATTTTTAACACAATTTTAAACGATTGCGCACAGTAATTTTGTTATGTAAAAGCATGACAAAGACATGTACTCTTTGAAGCAAACGAAAGTGAAAACAAGGACTAAAATACGTCGAGGGTTAATTGTCTGTCTCTTCTTAAATAATAAGACAGAAAAAGACAGGGAGTTGACTGAACTCTGGTTAGCAGTTTACCGACGTTTGTGAAACTGGTCCTCGGAGGATGGCAAGAATTCAAAGACCATTTCCGATAACCAGCGATGAATAATTTACGTTATACGTAATGCGTACACATGCGAAATATCGTATGATACATGCTGGATGTCATGCGCAACCGACTAGCAATACTAGGCCTACCCCTTGTTAATCTTCCAACAAGACTTCGCTCTTACCTGCAGCTACATGCTTGCCGACTTCGACTTCCCATGGAAGTATCTCTCTTTCTCTCTCTCTCTCTCTCTCTCTCGAAAAAACAACGAATCACTAAATTCCTACATCGAGATAAAGCTCGCTTATCCCTCTCTTATCCCTTTCAGCTGAAAAGGCGCGTTTATTTAATTTCTGGACCAAAAAAAGCTGTTTCTTTCGCAGCAAGTTTCTCTCTAAAAGTCAATCAGCGCACTGTAACTGTGAGTCAGTGAATATTCACTGCTTTCAGCGATGATCCACTTTAATGCTAAATTGGCAAAAGTAGAAATTTCCGACACTATCAGTTTTTAAGTAGGAGTAAATTTTGTACTTGCAGGTCAACCTCTTTTACTGTCTCAGGTCCTGCTATGTAATAGAATTAAAGGTTCAACATAGGACCAAAATTTCGACTCGGATTTGCTATGGATTTTACTTTTAAGCATTGAACTTACATCCAGATTATTAAGACACCAATCTGATGTTTTCCATTTATTAATACCGACGTTGTTTCAACGATTTCATTTCTAAGTATTAAAGGAAACGCACTCTACCGTTCTCTGTATAAAGTTAGAAAAATTTTCGGATACTTTCAACGGCGATTACTCTACACAATTCCCGCGCACTGAAAAAAATTTCTGGTTGAATATGGACGAATCAGATAATTCCTTTAGGATTTACCAGAATTCCTTTAGGATTTACCAGAATTCCTGTAATCCTACAGAAATTCTGGTAAATCCTAAAGGAATTCTGGTAAATCCTAAAGGAATTATCTGATTCGTCCATATTCAACCAAAAATTTTTTTCAGTGCGGGGAGGGAACGAAGCTTCATTTTACCAGAGATGTCCAGGGACGTATACGTCCGCGTTCGCCGTGTGTTGGTGCACACGCAGGACCATGCCCGGGAACGCGCGATCCGTTACTAATTATAAGCACGACAGTCAGCAATCAGGAACAAAGGGCTCCTTGCCTCCGCCGCGGATTCCCTGTCGTCGTTTCTCCGCGGTAAAGACGCGCGCGAGCGCGCACGTGTACGACACGCTCGTGTACCGTACGTCGGCATGACTTACGAGCTTTAGACTCGGTTCCTATATACCGCCTTATAACTCGGAAACCGACGATAAATCTGATTCACCCGGGGTCCTCCTCGGCCCCGCGCGCGGGCCATCGCGTGTGCGCGGGCGTGCGCGAAAATAATAATCGCCATAAATTATCGGCGGAAATCGCGCCGGTTTTGCACGAGCTCGCGATACGCGGGCGAATCTCGTCTCTAGGGGCCGAGGGGCCTCGTCGATGGCCCTCTCTGCGTATTCAAACACCCGAGCCGGACACCGGCGCGGCGCGCTTTAATGGTTTCGCCGCGACGCGACGTGCCCCATTGAGAGTCGCGTCGATTACATTACACGGCGCGAGACTTCGACCCTGAATATCCCCCAGAGTCTGCCTCGCGAGTACTCGAAGCGGGCCCCGGCCGATCCATCTTGCGATCATGCCGACGCGCTCGTCTATCTATTTTATCCCGAAGCCATTAATCCTTGCTCATTGCGGCCGAACCTAACGTGATTACCACGTTAGAGTAAACTCAATCTGAGCGAGCGTCGTGTTTTATGTTAATTATTGGAAACTCCATCGCGTCCCGATCGCGCGTCGTTCTGTGGCACGCGGTGAAGAGGCTACGTCACTGTCCCCGAGTGACAAGATGGGCGCACAATTTCATACCCGTCGAAAATCATTTTACGCGATGCTGACTGCGTGATACATGCGCCCGCAAAACGGCATCCGCTCTGCGAGCCTTTTACGTCTAATATACTCGGGTATCGAACGTTTCACAGCTAACAGAATCATTATCCGCGCATTGATCCTATTAAGCCGGTAATCGTTGTAATTCCGGCCCGCGAGAACGAGAGCGCACGATTAATGCGATCGCTGATCACTGCGGCCCGATATTTATGCCCCGCTCCGCTATGAGAAATGACCGCGTTGCTGACGGCGTCTTCTTATTGATGCCTATATACATTTATGAGCATAGCTAATGACTGGTAACGAACGATTCGACAAGTGAGGCCGACTTCCTGGTGGATTCTGACGCGAGTGCCAAGGTGGTCCGCGATCGTTAAAAGACGGCGCGAAGCCCCGCGCGATCCACCTTCAAAGGCACGTTGACAGGTACACATTAAACTCTCACCTCGGGACACGACGAGCGTTCCTCCGCCCGCGTTTCAAGCGGCTCGCTTCTCGCATTTGTCAACGGTGTATGGCGCGGCGCGACGCGGACGGAAAACCGGCCGAAATGTCGTCGCGGACGAGCCTGACGTCGCGCGACTCGAGAAAATATGCCGCGCCGTGGAAATGTACCGAGGAATACAACGCCATGGCTTTGCTGACAATCTGCCGGACGTTTGGCAGCGACCTCTCTCGAAATGGCCTGCAACTACAGGGCGCGGCGCGGAAACTTGCTGATTTGAAAGGTCAATAAATAAAGAGGTAGTAGAGATATCGTTATACTTTAATTTTTCTTGTAAAATACATCACCTGAATTCTTTTTATTACACACTTTTAAAGATGACATCGGTCAAATGACGGCCCTCATTGTCAATGCGTTGAGTTAACCGATTTCTGAAGTTCCGTTCAACTCTTTCAAGCATATCGACGGGTATGTTGGCAATGGCTCGGCGCATGTTGTTTTTTTAGTCAATTGTTTACAATGACCGTCCAAGGACCCTACCTCACCTGAAAAACAACATACGCCGAGCCACTGCCAACATACCCGTCGATATGCTTGAAAGAGTTGAACGGAACTTCAGAAATCGGTTAAGGTAGTTCTTTCG